>NC_074684.1:42421993-42449493 GCF_029448725.1 Salvelinus fontinalis | reverse complement strand
GTGTCAGGGCACTGAAACAGGAAACAGCTCTGTTAAAACATTAGACAATAGACAGAATGTCACCTTTGCCCTACTAGAACACACATGGTTGACCCTGGTCTTTAAATGGACTGTTACATCTCTAACAGACATTGAAGAGGCGATGACCGCCTCTCTCTCCCTCTCTCGCTCACCATCTCCTCCTGTCTCTCTCTCCCTCTCACTTTCTCTCACCATCCTCTGTTCACCTCTCTCTCTCTCCCTCCTCTCTCTCTCCTTTCTCTTTCTCTCTCTCTCACCATATCCTCCTCTGTTCCTCTCTCTCCTCTCTCTCCCTCTCCCTCCTCTCTCTCCTCTCTCTCCCTCCTCTCTCTCCTCCCTCTCCCTCTCCTTCCTCTCCCTCTCCTTCCTCTCTCTCCTCTCTCCTCTCCCTCCTCTCTCTCCTCTCTCTCTCTCTCCTCTCTCTCCCTCTCTCTCTCCTCTCTCCCTCCTCTCTCCCTCCTCTCTCCTCTCTCTCCCTCCTCTCCCTTCTCTCTCTCTCCCTCTCTCTTCTCTCTCTCCCTCTCCCTCCTGTCTCTCCTCTCTCTCCCTCCTCTCTCCCTCCTCTCTCTCCCTCTCCCTCCTCTCTCCTCTCTTCCTGTTGAATCCCTACATCACTCTCTCTTTTCTTAGCCATCAGGGTTTGAACTCAAAGTCAGCAGCGCTGCAATCATCCCCAACCTGGAACAGTCTGACCTCTCTCTTCCTTATTCCAGAGAATGCCTTGGGACATGTTGATATCATGATAAATAATGGCCTCCAGTCAGCACGTCTATGTCCCAAATGACACCCTATTCCCTACATAGTGCACTACTTTAGACCAGGGCCCATAACCACCCTATTCCCTACCTAGTGCACTACTTTAGACCAGGGCCCATAACCACCCTATTCCCTATATAGTGCACTACTTTAGACCAGAGCCCATAACCACCCTATTCCCTACCTAGTGCACTACTTTAGACCAGGGCCCATAACCACCCTATTCCCTATATAGTGCACTACTTTAGACCAGGGCCCATAACCACCCTATTCCCTACCTAGTGCACTACTTTAGACCAGGACCCATAACCACCCTATTCCCTATGTAGTGCACTACTTTTGACCAGGGCCCATAACCACCCTATTCCCCATGTAGTGCACTACTTTAGACCAGGGCCCATAACCACCCTATTCCCTATGTAATGCACTGCTTTTGACCAGGGCCCAATGGTACACTATTCCCTATGTAGTGCACTGCTTTTGACCAGGACCAGGACTCTCTGACGCTCTGACTCTCTGACTCTCTGACTCTCTGACGCTCTGACGCTCTGACTCTCTGACTCTCTGACTCTCTGACTCTCTGACTCTCTGACTCTTTGACTCTTTGACTCTTTGACTCTTTGACTCTCTGACTCTCTGACTCTTTGACTCTCTGACTCTCTGATGTACACTCTGACTCTCTGACTCTCTGACTCTCTGACTCTTTGACTCTTTGACTCTTTGACTCTCTGACTCTCTGACTCTCTGACTCTCTGACTCTCTGACTCTTTGACTCTTTGACTCTCTGACTCTCTGACTCTCTGACTCTTTGACTCTCTGACTCTCTGATGTACACTCTCTGAGGTGACATTGTTTGTGACACGCTCTTTTTCCTAAACTCTGTTTACACACAGTGGCTCCATCCTGGGTTGGACCACACACCCGCCCCCTCTGATAAAATGTCCCAGAAGAATCCCAGAAGAATGTCAATATTATGTGACATTCTGTGGCCAACCAAGTCAACAGATGATTAAATGATTATCTACGAATCAATACTGTTACTACCTGTTTGGTTTGATCTATGACAAATATGTAACATGTGCTGACATTCTCCAAGGCCTCAAAACATGAGGAGGAGGGCACGGTAAGGGGTGAGGAAGAGGACCAGGTATGCGGTGAGGAAGAGGACACGGTAGGTGGTGAGGAGGAGGACCAGGTAGGTGGTGAGTAGGAGGACCAGGTAGGGGGGGAGGAGGAGGACCTGTTAGGGGGTGAGGAGGAGGACTAGGTAGGGGGTGAGGAGGAGGACCAGGTAGGGGGGGAGGAGGAGGACCAGGTATGGGGGGAGGAGGAGGACCAGGTAGCGGGTTAGGAGGAGGACCAGGTAGGGGGTGAGGAGGAGGACCAGGTAGGGGGTGAGGAGGAGGACCAGGTAGGGGGTGAGGAGGAGAACCAGGTAGGGGGGGGGGGGAGGAGGACCAGGTAGGTGGTGAGGAGGAGGACCAGGTAGGGGGGGAGGAGGAGGACCAGGTAGGGGGGGGAGGAGGAGGACCAGGCAGGTGGTAAGGAGGAGAACCAGGTAGGGGGGGGGGGGGGGGGGGGGGGGACCAGGTAGCGGGTGAGGAGGAGGACCAGGTAGGGGGTGAGGAGGAGGACTAGGTAGGTGGTGAGGAGGAGGACCAGGTAGGGGGTGAGGAGGAGGACCAGGTAGGGGGTGAGGAGGAGGACCAGGTAGGTGGTGAGGAGGAGGACCAGGTAGGTGGTGAGGAGGAGGACCAGGTAGGGGGTGAGGAGGAGGACCAGGTAGGGGGTGAGGAGGAGGACCAGGTAGGTGGTGAGGAGGAGGACCAGGTAGGGGGGAGGAGGAGGACTAGGTAGGGGGGGAGGAGGAGGACCAGGTAGGGGGGGAGGAGGAGGAATAGGTAGGGGGTGAGGAGGAGGACCAGGTAGGGGGTGAGGAGGAGGACCAGGTAGGTGGTGAGGAGGAGGACCAGGTAGGGGGGAGGAGGAGGACTAGGTAGGGGGGGAGGAGGAGGACCAGGTAGGGGGGGAGGAGGAGGAATAGGTAGGGGGTGAGGAGGAGGACCAGGTAGGGGGGGGAGGAGGAGGACCAGGTAGGGGGGGAGGAGGAGGACTAGGTAGGTGGTGAGGAGGACCAGGTAGGGGGGGAGGAGGAGGACTAGGACCAAAATCCGGCGCTGGTGTTTCTAACACGAGGACCATTCTTTTTCTCCTCGTTATTTGCCAGATAATGATCAACACAGGCGACATGGTGGGCGGACCAGCTCAACAAGTCAATATGTTTAATCTGAGATACGATCCCTCAAGTTGATCCATCAGCATCACACACACAATACCCCATGTGTCAAGTTGTTTTCTCGGAGAGAGCGTCACACACAGAGACACACACACAAAGTCCCATGTGTCAAGTTGTTTTGTCGGAGAGAGCGTCACACACAGAGACACACACACAAAGTCCCATGTGTCAAGTTGTTTTGTCGGAGAGAGCGTCACACACAGAGACACACACATAATACCCGATGTGTCAAGTTGTTTTGTCGGAGAGAGCGTCACACACACAGATACACACATAATAATACCCGATGTGTCAAGTTGTTTTGTCGGAGAGAGCGTCACACACAGAGATAAAACATCAACCACACGTCAACGATGTTATTACACCAGCCAGCCCACCAATCAGAATTGACCTGGGAGAGAGAGGTCCAGCCAATCACAGGCTAGATAAATATCCTCCCTGGGGTCACCTGGGGTCATGGATGGGATTCCTTCCTGTTCTGGTGCACCAGTAATATCAACAACATATTGCATCATGTCTGATGTAACATAACAAGATGTGGTCATCGATGACATGGAAACAGAAGAGTCCTAAGCAGGTTGACAGCAGGTTGACAGGTTGACAGGTTGACAGGTTGACAGGTTGACAGCAGGTTGACAGGTTGACAGCAGGTTGACAGGTTGACAGGTTGACAGCAGGTTGACAGCAGGTTGGCAGCAGGTTGACAGCAGGTTGACAGGTTGACAGCAGGTTGACAGCAGGTTGACAGCAGGTTGACAGGTTGACAGCAGGTTGACAGCAGGTTGACAGCAGGTTGGCAGCAGGTTGACAGGTTGACAGCAGGTTGACAGGTTGACAGGTTGACAGCAGGTTGACAGGTTGACAGCAGGTTGACAGGTTGACAGGTTGACAGCAGGTTGACAGCAGGTTGGCAGCAGGTTGACAGCAGGTTGACACCAGGATGGCAGCAGGTTGACAGCAGGTTGACAGGTTGACAGCAGGTTGACAGCAGGTTGACAGCAGGTTGGCAGCAGGTTGACAGGTTGACAGCAGGTTGACAGGTTGACACCAGGTTGACAGCAGGTTGACAGGTTGACAGGTTGACAGCAGGTTGACAGCAGGTTGACAGCAGGTTGACACCAGGATGGCAGCAGGTTGACAGGTTGACAGCAGGTTGACAGGTTGACACCAGGTTGACAGCAGGTTGACAGCAGGTTGACAGCAGGTTGACAGCAGGTTGACAGGTTGACAGCAGGTTGACAGCAGGTTGACAGCAGGTTGACAGCAGGTTGACAGCAGGTTGACAGGTTGACAGCAGGTTGACAGGTTGACAGCAGGTTGACACCAGGTTGACAGCAGGTTGACAGCAGGTTGACAGCAGGTCGGCAGCAGGTTGACAGGTTGGCAGCAGGTTGACAGGTTGGCAGCAGGTTGACAGGTTGACAGGTTGACAGCAGGTTGACAGCAGGTTGAAAGCAGGTTGACAGGTTGACAGCAGGTTGACAGCAGGTTGACAGGTTGACAGGTTGACAGCAGGTTGACAGGTTGACACCAGGTTGACACCAGGTTGACAGCAGGTTGACAGCAGGTTGACACCAGGTTGACAGCAGGTTGGCAGCAGGTTGACAGCAGGTTGGCAGCAGGTTGACAGCAGGTTGACAGCAGGTTGACAGCAGGTTGACAGCAGGTTGGCAGCAGGTTGACAGCAGGTTGACAGCAGGTTGGCAGCAGGTTGACAGCAGGTTGACAGCAGGTTGACAGGTTGACAGCAGGTTGACAGGTTGGCAGCAGGTTGGCAGCAGGTTGACAGCAGGTTGACAGCAGGTTGACAGGTTGACAGGTTGGCAGCAGGTTGGCAGCAGGTTGACAGCAGGTTGACAGCAGGTTGACAGCAGGTTGACAGGTTGACAGGTTGGCAGCAGGTTGGCAGCAGGTTCAAGAATAATAAATTATTTACCAAGTAGACTGAAATAAAAAGTAATAATAAAAAGTAACACAATATGAATAACAATAACGAGGCTATTTGCCGTGCGGTAGCAGAGAAAACAGTCTATAACTTTAATCCGTCTGTCTGCATGTTTCAAGACATGGCATATGAGGGTGTAGTGAGATACCAGATGGGCTAGGGGATTCTCTTCTCGTAAATCATCTTTATAAAAACATATACTTAAAAACTGGAAATCAACCAATCGCCCATTATTAACACAAAAGGAAAGGTCAAGTGCTTTATTATCTACAAATTGAAAGTGCGTGGGAGACGGAGAGAAACAAAATGGTGGCGTTTGAGGTCGATGTGGCGGAGAGTGATGCAGGCGCTGGAGAGGGGCGTGTGAGCAGGTGGGTCTGGGCAGGTGTGATGTAGTGGATGTTTGTATGATGTTGTGGTTTGTATGTGTATGTTTCGTAATAGTTAATAAAATACAAAATAAAATCGATCGGTAAGAGAAAAAAATACAGTGATTGTTGTTGTAGAAAGGAAGATTTCTGTGAAACTAGCAAAAGGGAATGAAAAAGCTAATGCTACTACGATCTACCATTGAGGCCTGTTAGCCACCAAGCTAACACAACAGTGTGCTAATGCTACTATGATCTACCATTGAGGCCTGTTAGCCACCAAGCTAACACAACAGTGTGATAATGCTACTACGATCTACCATTGAGGCCTGTTAGCAACCAAGCTAACACAACAGTGTGATAATGCTACTACGATCTACCATTGAGGCCTGTTAGCCACCAAGCTAACACAACAGTGTGATAATGCTACTACGATCTACCATTGAGGCCTGTTAGCCACCAAGCTAACACAACAGTGTGATAATGCTACTACGATCTACCATTGAGGCCTGTTAGCCACCAAGCTAACACAACAGTGTGATAATGCTACTACGATCTACCATTGAGGCCTGTTAGCCACCAAGCTAACACAACAGTGTGATAATGCTACTACGATCTACCATTGAGGCCTGTTAGCCACCAAGCTAACACAACAGTGTGCTACATTCGTTTTGCCTAGACACGCCAGAAGCTAGAAATAAGAGATTTTTTTGCAATCGTTTTTGTGCACTGAGGTAATCAAAATGGCGGATGTCACAGCAGATTTAGTCACAGGCTAAAACGTCCACAAGAGGGCAGCGAAGATGACAGAAAACGCAATGGAGGACAAGCTCCACAGGCTCATAGGGTCAAGAAGACCAAAGCTCGGTCAGCTTACTAGCAAAATGAAGGAAGAGGATTGTCTTCAAGAAGATTAAGATCATTTGGAGACAGTGGAAGACTTACATCTACAGGACTTTGCCAAACTATACGGTCCCGTTTAGCTCAGTGGGTAGAGCATGGCACTTACAGCGCCAGGGTTGTGGGTTTGATTCCCGTCGGGGACCAGTAGGTGGGGGGAAAAAAGATTTTAAAAAGATATGCATTCACTACTGTAAGTTGCATCTGCTAAATTATGAAAATGTAAAACATGGAGAGTTTAAAAATGTACTAGCTCGCTTACCTGAAGATGAGAAGAATACTGATGAACTGGTTCAACCCTAACTCAGCAAGTATCAACAAATTGGGGCTGTTACTGCATGGATCAGCTCCTCAGGTTCAGCCTGAAAGAAGAGGCAGAACACAAAAGCCTCTCTGAAGAAGAAGCTTAAGAACTTGAAGGCTAAGGAGGAGCCACTGGCTCTACAGACAGCTATTACAGCATCCCGTTCTATGCTGAAGGCTAAGGAGGAGCCACTGGCTCTACAGACAGCTATTACAGCATCCCGTTCTATGCTGAAGGCTAAGGAGGAGCCACTGGCTCTACAGACAGCTATTGCAGCATCCCGTTCTATGCTGAAGGCTAAGGAGGAGCCACTGGCTCTACAGACAGCTATTGCAGCATCCCGTTCTATGCTGAAGGCTAAGGAGGAGCCACTGGCTCTACAGACAGCTATTGCAGCATCCCGTTCTATGCTGAAGGCTAAGGAGGAGCCACTGGCTCTACAGACAGCTATTGCAGCATCCCGTTCTATGCTGAAGGCTAAGGAGGAGCCACTGGCTCTACAGACAGCTATTGCAGCATCCCGTTCTATGCTGAAGGCTAAGGAGGAGCCACTGGCTCTACAGACAGCTATTGCAGCATCCCGTTCTATGCTGAAGGCTAAGGAGGAGCCACTGGCTCTACAGACAGCTATTGCAGCATCCCGTTCTATGCTGAAGGCTAAGGAGGAGCCACTGGCTCTACAGACAGCTATTGCAGCATCCCGTTCTATGCTGAAGGCTAAGGAGGAGCCACTGGCTCTACAGACAGCTATTGCAGCATCCCGTTCTATGCTGAAGGCTAAGGAGGAGCCACTGGCTCTACAGACAGCTATTGCAGCATCCCGTTCTATGCTGAAGGCTAAGGAGGAGCCACTGGCTCTACAGACAGCTATTGCAGCATCCCGTTCTATGCTGAAGGCTAAGGAGGAGCCACTGGCTCTACAGACAGCTATTGCAGCATCCCGTTCTATGCTGAAGGCTAAGGAGGAGCCACTGGCTCTACAGACAGCTATTGCAGCATCCCGTTCTATGCTGAAGGCTAAGGAGGAGCCACTGGCTCTACAGACAGCTATTGCAGCATCCCGTTCTATGCTGAAGGCTAAGGAGGAGCCACTGGCTCTACAGACAGCTATTGCAGCATCCCGTTCTATGCTGAAGGCTAAGGAGGAGCCACTGGCTCTACAGACAGCTATTGCAGCATCCCGTTCTATGCTGAAGGCTAAGGAGGAGCCACTGGCTCTACAGACAGCTATTGCAGCATCCCGTTCTATGCTGAAGGCTAAGGAGGAGCCACTGGCTCTACAGACAGCTATTGCAGCATCCCGTTCTATGCTGAAGGCTAAGGAGGAGCCACTGGCTCTACAGACAGCTATTGCAGCATCCCGTTCTATGCTGAAGGCTAAGGAGGAGCCACTGGCTCTACAGACAGCTATTACAGCATCCCGTTCTATGCTGAAGGCTAAGGAGGAGCCACTGGCTCTACAGACAGCTATTACAGCATCCCGTTCTATGCTGAAGGCTAAGGAGGAGCCACTGGCTCTACAGACAGCTATTACAGCATCCCGTTCTATGCTGAAGGCTAAGGAGGAGCCACTGGCTCTACAGACAGCTATTGCAGCATCCCGTTCTATGCTGAAGGCTAAGGAGGAGCCACTGGCTCTACAGACAGCTATTACAGCATCCCGTTCTATGCTGAAGGCTAAGGAGGAGCCACTGGCTCTACAGACAGCTATTACAGCATCCCGTTCTATGCTGAAGGCTAAGGAGGAGCCACTGGCTCTACAGACAGCTATTACAGCATCCCGTTCTATGCTGAAGGCTAAGGAGGAGCCACTGGCTCTACAGACAGCTATTGCAGCATCCCGTTCTATGCTGAAGGCTAAGGAGGAGCCACTGGCTCTACAGACAGCTATTGCAGCATCCCGTTCTATGCTGAAGGCTAGGGAGGAGCCACTGGCTCTACAGACAGCTATTGCAGCATCCCGTTCTATGCTGAAGGCTAAGGAGGAGCCACTGGCTCTACAGACAGCTATTGCAGCATCCCGTTCTATGCTGAAGGCTAAGGAGGAGCCACTGGCTCTACAGACAGCTATTGCAGCATCCCGTTCTATGCTGAAGGCTAAGGAGGAGCCACTGGCTCTACAGACAGCTATTGCAGCATCCCGTTCTATGCTGAAGGCTAAGGAGGAGCCACTGGCTCTACAGACAGCTATTGCAGCATCCCGTTCTATGCTGAAGGCTAAGGAGGAGCCACTGGCTCTACAGACAGCTATTGCAGCATCCCGTTCTATGCTGAAGGCTAGGGAGGAGCCACTGGCTCTACAGACAGCTATTACAGCATCCCGTTCTATGCTGAAGGCTAGGGAGGAGCCACTGGCTCTACAGACAGCTATTGCAGCATCCCGTTCTATGCTGAAGGCTAAGGAGGAGCCACTGGCTCTACAGACAGCTATTGCAGCATCCCGTTCTATGCTGAAGGCTAAGGAGGAGCCACTGGCTCTACAGACAGCTATTGCAGCATCCCGTTCTATGCTGAAGGCTAAGGAGGAGCCACTGGCTCTACAGACAGCTATTGCAGCATCCCGTTCTATGCTGAAGGCTAGGGAGGAGCCACTGGCTCTACAGACAGCTATTACAGCATCCCGTTCTATGCTGAAGGCTAAGGAGGAGCCACTGGCTCTACAGACAGCTATTACAGCATCCCGTTCTATGCTGAAGGCTAGGGAGGAGCCACTGGCTCTACAGACAGCTATTACAGCATCCCGTTCTATGCTGAAGGCTAAGGAGGAGCCACTGGCTCTACAGACAGCTATTACAGCATCCCGTTCTATGCTGAAGGCTAGGGAGGAGCCACTGGCTCTACAGACAGCTATTGCAGCATCCCGTTCTATGCTGAAGGCTAAGGAGGAGCCACTGGCTCTACAGACAGCTATTGCAGCATCCCGTTCTATGCTGAAGGCTAGGGAGGAGCCACTGGCTCTACAGACAGCTATTGCAGCATCCCGTTCTATGCTGAAGGCTAAGGAGGAGCCACTGGCTCTACAGACAGCTATTACAGCATCCCGTTCTATGCTGAAGGCTAAGGAGGAGCCACTGGCTCTACAGACAGCTATTACAGCATCCCGTTCTATGCTGAAGGCTAGGGAGGAGCCACTGGCTCTACAGACAGCTATTACAGCATCCCGTTCTATGCTGAAGGCTAAGGAGGAGCCACTGGCTCTACAGACAGCTATTACAGCATCCCGTTCTATGCTGAAGGCTAGGGAGGAGCCACTGGCTCTACAGACAGCTATTGCAGCATCCCGTTCTATGCTGAAGGCTAAGGAGGAGCCACTGGCTCTACAGACAGCTATTGCAGCATCCCGTTCTATGCTGAAGGCTAAGGAGGAGCCACTGGCTCTACAGACAGCTATTGCAGCATCCCGTTCTATGCTGAAGGCTAAGGAGGAGCCACTGGCTCTACAGACAGCTATTGCAGCATCCCGTTCTATGCTGAAGGCTAAGGAGGAGCCACTGGCTCTACAGACAGCTATTGCAGCATCCCGTTCTATGCTGAAGGCTAAGGAGGAGCCACTGGCTCTACAGACAGCTATTGCAGCATCCCGTTCTATGCTGAAGGCTAAGGAGGAGCCACTGGCTCTACAGACAGCTATTGCAGCATCCCGTTCTATGCTGAAGGCTAAGGAGGAGCCACTGGCTCTACAGACAGCTATTGCAGCATCCCGTTCTATGCTGAAGGCTAAGGAGGAGCCACTGGCTCTACAGACAGCTATTGCAGCATCCCGTTCTATGCTGAAGGCTAAGGAGGAGCCACTGGCTCTACAGACAGCTATTGCAGCATCCCGTTCTATGCTGAAGGCTAAGGAGGAGCCACTGGCTCTACAGACAGCTATTGCAGCATCCCGTTCTATGCTGAAGGCTAAGGAGGAGCCACTGGCTCTACAGACAGCTATTGCAGCATCCCGTTCTATGCTGAAGGCTAAGGAGGAGCCACTGGCTCTACAGACAGCTATTGCAGCATCCCGTTCTATGCTGAAGGCTAAGGAGGAGCCACTGGCTCTACAGACAGCTATTGCAGCATCCCGTTCTATGCTGAAGGCTAAGGAGGAGCCACTGGCTCTACAGACAGCTATTGCAGCATCCCGTTCTATGCTGAAGGCTAAGGAGGAGCCACTGGCTCTACAGACAGCTATTGCAGCATCCCGTTCTATGCTGAAGGCTAAGGAGGAGCCACTGGCTCTACAGACAGCTATTGCAGCATCCCGTTCTATGCTGAAGGCTAAGGAGGAGCCACTGGCTCTACAGACAGCTATTGCAGCATCCCGTTCTATGCTGAAGGCTAAGGAGGAGCCACTGGCTCTACAGACAGCTATTGCAGCATCCCGTTCTATGCTGAAGGCTAAGGAGGAGCCACTGGCTCTACAGACAGCTATTGCAGCATCCCGTTCTATGCTGAAGGCTAAGGAGGAGCCACTGGCTCTACAGACAGCTATTGCAGCATCCCGTTCTATGCTGAAGGCTAAGGAGGAGCCACTGGCTCTACAGACAGCTATTGCAGCATCCCGTTCTATGCTGAAGGCTAAGGAGGAGCCACTGGCTCTACAGACAGCTATTGCAGCATCCCGTTCTATGCTGAAGGCTAAGGAGGAGCCACTGGCTCTACAGACAGCTATTGCAGCATCCCGTTCTATGCTGAAGGCTAAGGAGGAGCCACTGGCTCTACAGACAGCTATTGCAGCATCCCGTTCTATGCTGAAGGCTAAGGAGGAGCCACTGGCTCTACAGACAGCTATTGCAGCATCCCGTTCTATGCTGAAGGCTAAGGAGGAGCCACTGGCTCTACAGACAGCTATTGCAGCATCCCGTTCTATGCTGAAGGCTAAGGAGGAGCAACTACCTCTCCATCCCCCCTCCACCCATCTCCCCCATCCACCCGCCTCCCCCCCTCCACCCGTCTCTCTCTCTTTATCTCCTCTCTCTCTCCCGGTCTTTCTTTCTCTTTGTCCTAGTCTTTCTCCCCCCTCCACCACTCTCTCCCCCCTCCACCCCTGTCTCCCCCCTCCACACCTCTCTCTCCTGGTCTATCTCTCTGTCCTAGTCTCTCTCCCCCCTCTACCTGTATCTCTCCTGGTCTATCTCTCTGTCCTAGTCTCTCTCCCCCCTCTACCTGTATCTCTCCTGGTCTTCCTCTCTGTCCTAGTCTCTCTCCCCCCTCTACCTGTATCTCTCCTGGTCTTCCTCTCTGTCCTAGTCTCTCTCCCCCCTCTACCTGTATCTCTCCTGGTCTATCTCTCTGTCCTAATCTCTCTCCCCCCTCCACCCCTCTCTCCCCCCTCCACCCCTGTCTCCCCCCTCCACACCTCTCTCTCCCGGTCTTCCTCTCTGTCCTAGTCTTTCTCCCCCCTCCACCCCTCTCTCCCCCCTCCACCCCTGTCTCCCCCCTCCACACCTCTCTCTCCTGGTCTTCCTCTCTGTCCTAGTCTCTCTCCCCCCTCCACCCGTATCTCTCCCGGTCTTCCTCTCTGTCCTAGTCTCTCTCCCCCCTCCACCCGTATCTCTCCTGGTCTTCCTCTCTGTCCTAGTCTCTCTCCCCCCTCCACCCGTATCTCTCCTGGTCTTCCTCTCTGTCCTAGTCTCTCTCCCCCCTCTACCCGTATCTCTCCTGGTCTTCCTCTCTGTCCTAGTCTCTCTCCCCCTTCACACCTCTCTCTCCTGGTCTATTTCTCTGTCCTAGTCTCTCTCCCCCCTCTACCCGTATCTCTCCCGGTCTTCCTCTCTGTCCTAGTCTCTCTCCCCCCTCCACCCGTATCTCTCCCGGTCTTCCTCTCTGTCCTAGTCTCTCTCCCCCCTCTACCCGTATCTCTCCTGGTCTTCCTCTCTGTCCTAGTCTCTCTCCCCCCTCTACCCGTATCTCTCCTGGTCTTCCTCTCTGTCCTAGTCTCTCTCCCCCCTCTACCCGTATCTCTCCTGGTCTTCCTCTCTGTCCTAGTCTCTCTCCCCCCTCCACCCGTATCTCTCCCGGTCTTCCTCTCTGTCCTAGTCTCTCTCCCCCCTCCACCCGTATCTCTCCTGGTCTTCCTCTCTGTCCTAGTCTCTCTCCCCCCTCCACCCGTATCTCTCCTGGTCTTCCTCTCTGTCCGAGTCTCTCTCCCCCCTCCACCCGTATCTCTCCTGGTCTTCCTCTCTGTCCTAGTCTCTCTCCCCCCTCATCTCTCCTGGTCTTCCTCTCTGTCCTAGTCTCTCTCCCCCCTCCACCCCTCTCTCCCCCCTCCACCCCTGTCTCCCCCCTCCACACCTCTCTCTCCCGGTCTTTCTCTCTGTCCTAGTCTCTCTCCCCCCTCTACCTGTATCTCTCCCGGTCTTCCTCTCTGTCCTAGTCTTTCTCCCCCCTCCACCCCTCTCTCCCCCCTCCACCCCTGTCTCCCCCCTCCACCCCTCTCTCCCCCCTCCACCCCTCTCTCCCCCCTCCACCTCTGTCTCCCCCCTCCACACCTCTCTCTCCCGGTCTTCCTCTCTGTCCTAGTCTTTCTCCCCCCTCTACCCGTATCTCTCCTGGTCTTCCTCTCTGTCCTAGTCTTTCTCCCCCCTCCACCCCTCTCTCCCCCCTCCACCCCTGTCTCCCCCCTCCACCCCTCTCTCCCCCCTCCACCCCTCTCTCCCCCCTCCACCCCTGTCTCCCCCCTCCACACCTCTCTCTCCCGGTCTTTCTCTCTGTCCTAGTCTTTCTCCCCCCGTGTCTTGGTTCCAACTGACAGCACCCCAGCACAATTTCTTCACTTCACTTTTCGGACAAGGGAAGATGAGGAAGAGGAAGGGTATGAGGAGTGTGCATGCGTGTGTGTGTGTGCATGCGTGTGTGTGTGTGTGTGCGTACGTGGTTGTGTGTGTGTGTGTGTGTTGGACAGGACAAGCTGGGTCAGAAGGATCCCCAGAAACCATTCCCTTCTCTCTCCCTTATGAAGAAGCAGACAGACCATGGGTCTGAATGGGCCTGCGTAGTGTGTGTGTGTGTGTGTGTGTATATCTGTGTGAATGTGTGTGTGTGTGTGTGTGTGTGTGTGTGTGTGTTTGTATATATCTGTGCATGCGTGTGTGTGTGTGTGTGTGTGTGTGTGTGTGTGTGTGTGTGTGTGTGTGTGTGTGTGTGTGTGTGTGTGTGTTTGTATATCTCTGTGCATGCGTGTGTGTGTGTGTGTGTTTGCACACTTGGGGCAGCAGTCAGAGAGAGAAAGCCCATACAGATCAATGTTTGTCCTGTTATAGACCCAGTGCAGTTCTGTTATAGACCCAGTACAGTTCTGTTATAGACCCAGTACAGTTCTGTTATAGACCCAGTACAGTTCTGTTTGTCCTGTTATAGACCCAGTACATTTCTGTTATAGACCCAGTACAGTTCTGTTATAGACCCAGTACAGTTCTGTTATAGACCCAGTACAGTTCTGTGTGTCCTGTTATAGACCCAGTACAGTTCTGTGTGTCCTGTTATAGACCCAGTCCAGTTCTGTTATAGACCCAGTACAGTTCTGTTATAGACCCAGTACAGTTCTGTTATAGACCCAGTACAGTTCTGTTATAGACCCAGTGCAGTTCTGTTTGTTCTGTTATAGACCCAGTGCAGTAATGTTATAGACCCAGTACAGTTCTGTTATAGACCCAGTACAGTTCTGTTATAGACCCAGTACAGTTCTGTTATAGACCCAGTACAGTTCTGTTATAGACCCAGTACAGTTCTGTTATAGACCCAGTACAGTTCTGTTATAGATCCAGTGCAGTTCTGTTTGTCCTGTTATAGACCCAGTACAGTTCTGTTATAGACCCAGTGCAGTTCTGTTATAGACCCAGTACAGTTCTGTTATAGACCCAGTACAGTTCTGTTTGTCCTGTTATAGACCCAGTACAGTTCTGTTATAGACCCAGTACAGTTCTGTTATAGACCCAGTACAGTTCTGTTATAGACCCAGTACAGTTCTGTTATAGACCCAGTACAGTTCTGTTTGTCCTGTTATAGACCCAGTGCAGTTCTGTTATAGACCCAGTGCAGTTCTGTTTGTCCTGTTATAGACCCAGTACAGTTCTGTTATAGACCCAGTGCAGTTCTGTTATAGACCCAGTACAGTTCTGTTTGTCTTGTTATAGACCCAGTACAGTTCTGTTATAGACCCAGTACAGTTCTGTTATAGACCCAGTACAGTTCTGTTTGTTCTGTTATAGACCCAGTGCAGTTCTGTTATAGACCCAGTACAGTTCTGTTATAGACCCAGTACAGTTCTGTTATAGACCCAGTACAGTTCTGTTATAGACCCAGTACAGTTCTGTTTGTCCTGTTATAGACCCAGTACAGTTCTGTTATAGACCCAGTACAGTTCTGTTATAGACCCAGTGCAGTTCTGTTATAGACCCAGTACAGTTCTGTTATAGACCCAGTACAGTTCTGTTATAGACCCAGTACAGTTCTGTTATAGACCCAGTACAGTTCTGTTATAGACCCAGTACAGTTCTGTTATAGACCCAGTACAGTTCTGTTATAGACCCAGTACAGTTCTGTTTGTTCTGTTATAGACCCAGTGCAGTTCTGTTATAGACCCAGTGCAGTTCTGTTATAGACCCAGTACAGTTCTGTTATAGACCCAGTACAGTTCTGTTATAGACCCAGTACAGTTCTGTTATAGAGCCAGTACAGTTCTGTTATAGACCCAGTACAGTTCTGTTTGTTCTGTTATAGACCCAGTGCA
This sequence comes from Salvelinus fontinalis, assembly GCF_029448725.1. Classification (NCBI taxonomy): domain Eukaryota; kingdom Metazoa; phylum Chordata; class Actinopteri; order Salmoniformes; family Salmonidae; genus Salvelinus; species Salvelinus fontinalis. Next base: position 42,434,193 of record NC_074684.1, on the reverse strand, counting down.
GTTCTGTTATAGACCCAGTGCAGTTCTGTTATAGACCCAGTACAGTTCTGTTATAGACCCAGTACAGTTCTGTTATAGACCCAGTGCAGTTCTGTTATAGACCCAGTACAGTTCTGTTTGTCCTGTTATAGACCCGGTACAGTTCTGTTATAGACCCAGTACAGTTCTGTTATAGACCCAGTGCAGTTCTGTTTTAGACCCAGTGCAGTTCTGTTATAGACCCAGTACAGTACTGTTATAGACCCAGTACAGTTCCGTTATAGACCCAGTACAGTTCTGTTATAGACCCAGTACAGTTCTGTTATAGACCCAGTACAGTTCTGTTTGTCCTGTTATAGACCCAGTACAGTTCTGTTATAGACCCAGTACAGTTCTGTTTGTCCTGTTATAGACCCAGTACAGTTCTGTTATAGACCCAGTGCAGTTCTGTTATAGACCCAGTACAGTTCAGTTATAGATCCAGTACAGTTCTGTTATAGACCCAGTACAGTTCTGTTATAGACCCAGTGCAGTTCTGTTATAGACCCAGTGCAGTTCTGTTATAGACCCAGTACAGTTCAGTTATAGATCCAGTACAGTTCTGTTATAGACCCAGTACAGTTCTGTTATAGACCCAGTGCAGTTCTGTTATAGACCCAGTACAGTTCAGTTATAGATCCAGGACAGTTCTGTTATAGACCCAGTACAGTTCTGTTATAGACTCAGTACAGTTCTGTTTGTCCTGTTATAGACCCAGTACAGTTCTGTTATAGATCCAGTACAGTTCTGTTATAGACCCAGTACAGTTCTGTTTGTTCTGTTATAGACCCAGTGCAGTTCTGTTTGTCCTGTTATAGACCCAGTACAGTTCTGTCATAGACCCAGTGCAGTTCTGTTATAGATCCAGTACAGTTCTGTTATAGATCCAGTACAGTTCTGTTATAGACCCAGTACAGTTCTGTTATAGACCCAGTACAGTTCTGTTTGTCCTGTTATAGACCCAGTACAGTTCTGTTATAGACCCAGTGCAGTTCTGTTTGTCCTGTTATAGACCCAGTACAGTTCTGTGTGTCCTGTTATAGACCCAGTGCAGTTCTGTTATAGACCCAGTACAGTTCTGTTATAGACCCAGTACAGTTCTGTTTGTTCTGTTATAGACCCAGTACAGTTCTGTTATAGACCCAGTACAGTTCTGTTTGTCCTGTTATAGACCCAGTACAGTTCTGTTATAGACCCAGTACAGTTCTGTTATAGACCCAGTACAGTTCTGTTTGTTCTGTTATTGACCCAGTACAGTTCTGTTTGTCCTGTTATAGACCCAGTACAGTTATGTTTTTCCTGTTATAGACCCAGTACAGTTCTGTTATAGACCCAGTACAGTTCTGTTATAGACCCAGTGCAGTTCTGTTTGTCCTGTTATAGACCCAGTGCAGTTCTGTTATAGACCCAGTACAGTTCTGTTATAGACCCAGTACAGTTCTGTTTGTCCTGTTATAGACCCAGTACAGTTCTGTTATAGACCCAGTACAGTTCTGTTATAGACCCAGTACAGTTCTGTTATAGACCCAGTACAGTTCTGTTATAGACCCAGTGCAGTTCTGTTATAGACCCAGTACAGTTCTGTTATAGACCCAGTACAGTTCTGTTTGTTCTGTTATAGACCCAGTACAGTTCTGTTATAGACCCAGTACAGTTATGTTTGTCCTGTTATAGACCCAGTACAGTTCTGTTATAGACCCAGTACAGTTCTGTTATAGACCCAGTACAGTTCTGTTTGTTCTGTTATAGACCCAGTACAGTTCTGTTTGTCCTGTTATAGACCCAGTACAGTTCTGTTTTTCCTGTTATAGACCCAGTACAGTTCTGTTATAGACCCAGTACAGTTCTGTTATAGACCCAGTACAGTTCTGTTATAGACCCAGTACAGTTCTGTTATAGACCCAGTGCAGTTCTGTTTGTCCTGTTATAGACCCAGTGCAGTAATGTTATAGACCCAGTACAGTTCTGTTATAGACCCAGTACAGTTCTGTTATAGACCCAGTGCAGTTCTGTTTGTCCTGTTATAGACCCAGTACAGTTCTGTTTGTCCTGTTATAGACCCAGTGCAGTAATGTTATAGACCCAGTACAGTTCTGTTATAGACCCAGTGCTGTTCTGTTTGTCCTGTTATAGACCCAGTACAGTTCTGTTATAGACCCAGTACAGTTCTGTTATAGACCCAGTACAGTTCTGTTATAGACCCAGTACAGTTCTGTTATAGACCCAGTGCAGTTCTGTTATAGACCCAGTACAGTTCTGTTATAGACCCAGTGCAGTTCTGTTATAGACCCAGTGCAGTTCTGTTTGTCCTGTTATAGACCCAGTGCAGTTCTGTTTGTCCTGTTATAGACCCAGTGCAGTTCTGTTATAGACCCAGTGCAGTTCTGTTATAGACCCAGTACAGTTCTGTTATAGACCCAGTACAGTTCTGTTTGTCCTGTTATAGACCCAGTACAGTTCTGTTTGTCCTGTTATAGACCCAGTACAGTTCTGTTATAGACCCAGTACAGTTCTGTTATAGACCCAGTACAGTTCTGTTATAGACCCAGTACAGTTCTGTTATAGACCCAGTACAGTTCTGTTTGTCCTGTTATAGACCCAGTACAGTTCTGTTTGTCCTTTTATAGACCCAGTACAGTTCTGTTATAGACCCAGTACAGTTCTGTTATAGACCCAGTACAGTTCTGTTTGTCCTGTTATAGACCCAGTACAGTTCTGTTTGTCCTTTTATAGACCCAGTACAGTTCTGTTATAGACCCAGTACAGTTCTGTTATAGACCCAGTACAGTTCTGTTTGTCCTGTTATAGACCCAGTACAGTTCTGTTATAGACCCAGTGCAGTTCTGTTTGTCCTGTTATAGACCCAGCACAGTTCTGTTATAGACCCAGTGCAGTTCTGTTATAGACCCAGTACAGTTCTGTTTTTCCTGTTATAGACCCAGTACAGTTCTGTTCTGATTTTTTTTTTTTTGCTGTGTAGTACTGGTGTAGCTAACTACTGGAAATGCACACTACTGTTTTACCATGTAGCGGTGTAGCTAACTACTGGAACTACACACTACTGTTTTACCATGTAGCGGTGTAGCTAACTACTGTAGCTACACACTACTGTTTTACCATGTAGCATTGTAGCTAACTACTGGAACTTCACACTACTGTTTAACCATGTAGCATTGTAGCTAACTACTGGAACTACACACTACTGTTTTACCATGTAGCGGTGTAGCGGTGTAGCTAACTACTGGAACTAAACACTACTGTTTTACCATGTAGCGGTGTAGCTAACTACTGGAAATACAACATTGTTTCTGTGTTTAATAGGCTGAATAACACATTCTGTTAACATATGACCCCAAACTAATCTGTTCTTGCAATTTGTTGTCCATGATATTACAGATTTACTACTTTTTTAAAGTAACTCTAGTTAATTAAACTATATAGCCGTGTTGTAGCTTAACTTTGTCCAGCTTGGTAAACTCTATTTTTAGAGTAGATTCCCCAACATTGACGGTTGGACTTGTTTCCTGTGGGTCAATGGCCTTTGTTAACTGCAAACTCCGAACACATGTACCAAATACTAGGCCTGTGACCTTGGTCATATGCTGCGGAGGTCACTTACCTCCCTCCCTCCCTCCCTCTCTCCCTCCCTCCCTCTCTCCCTCCCTCCCTCTCTCTCTCCCTCCCTCCCTCCCTCCCTCCCTCCCTCCCTCCCTCCCTCCCTCTCTCCCTCCCTCTCTCCCTCCCTCCCTCCCTCTCTCCCTCCCTCCCTCCCTCCCTCCCTCCCTCCCTCCCTCCCTCCTGTTTAGTCTACCTCAGGAGGTGTGTCGGACCAATACAGAGACAGGAAATGAAACAAGCCCCTTTCAGAAGACAGAGGTGGAGCTGCGATCGTATTTATGGGGACTGGCTGGTCTAGCGCCACCGGTAAACATGTCTACAGTGTCGAATACGGCCTTCTTCCCTTTGACATAACCTCTGTCTTCCCCCTCTGTCTTCCCATCTCAATATGTACAAAACAATTAGAATCATGAAAATTATTTTGTAAAAAGGCAGCTAGACCTTTCTCCATTCACACCATTCAGTGTCATAATATGTCATGATTTAGGGATCCCGAGTGGCGCAGCGGTCTAAGACACTGAAGAAGAAGAAAAGAAGCGAAAAGAAGCGAAGAAGAAGAAGAGAAGAAGAAGAAGCGGAGAAAAAAAAAGACGCTTCACTGCAGTACCTGACAACCAACAATTTACGACTTTGGAATGAGACTGACGTGAGGTAAAGAATAATTCATTAATTAGAAGACTAATTGATCAGATATTAAAATATCTGAAGAGTTATATTCGGGAAAATTATAACTTTGTAATCTGAAGATTTTCCTTAGTACCCCGACGTCGTAGTTAATTACATTTACATGATTAGTGTAATCACGTAATAATAATTACAGAGAATTGATTTGATAAAATAAGTCTTCACTTATAATGATGCCAAAGACACCACATGTCTCTCTTAGGAATCACACTGACCCTACTGTCTCTCTTAGGAATCACACTGACCCTACTGTCTCTCTGTACTGACCCTACTGTCTCTCTTAGGAATCACACTGACCCTACTGTCTCTCTTAGGAATCACACTGACTCTACTGTCTCTCTGTACTGACCCTACTGTCTCTCTTAGGAATCACACTGACCCTACTGTCTCTCTTAGGAATCACACTGACCCTACTGTCTCTCTTAGGAATCACACTGACCCTACTGTCTCTCTTAGGAATCACACTGACCCTACTGTCTCTCTGTACTGACCCTACTGTCTCTCTGTACTGACCCTACTGTCTCTCTTAGGAATCACACTGACCCTACTGTCTCTCTGTACTGACCCTACTGTCTCTCTTAGGAATCACACTGACCCTACTGTCTCTCTTAGGAATCACACTGACCCTACTGTTTCTCTGTACTGACCCTACTGTCTCTCTTAGGAATCACACTGACCCTACTGTCTCTCTGTACTGACCCTACTGTCTCTCTTAGGAATCACACTGACCCTACTGTCTCTCTTAGGAATCACACTGACCCTACTGTCTCTCTTAGGAAACACACTGACCCTACTGTCTCTCTTAGGAATCACACTGACCCTACTGTCTCTCTGTACTGACCCTACTGTCTCTCTGTACTGACCCTACTGTCTCTCTGTACTGACCCTACTGTCTCTCTTAGGAATCACACTGACCCTACTGTCTCTCTTAGGAATCACACTGACCCTACTGTCTCTCTTAGGAATCACACTGACCCTACTGTCTCTCTGTACTGACCCTACTGTCTCTCTTAGGAATCACACTGACCCTACTGTCTCTCTGTACTGACCCTACTGTCTCTCTTAGGAATCACACTGACCCTACTGTCTCTCTTAGGAAACACACTGACCCTACTGTCTCTCTGTACTGACCCTACTGTCTCTCTGTACTGACCCTACTGTCTCTCTTAGGAATCACACTGACCCTACTGTCTCTCTGTACTGACCATACTGTCTCTCTTAGGAATCACACTGACCCTACTGTCTCTCTTAGGAATCACACTGACCCTACTGTCTCTCTTAGGAATCACACTGACCCTACTGTCTCTCTGTACTGACCCTACTGTCTCTCTTAGGAAACACACTGACCCTACTGTCTCTCTTAGGAATCACACTGACCCTACTGTCTCTCTGTACTGACCCTACTGTCTCTCTTAGGAATCACACTGACCCTACTGTCTCTCTGTACTGACCCTACTGTCTCTCTTAGGAATCACACTGACCCTACTGTCTCTCTGTACTGACACTACTGTCTCTCTTAGGAATCACACTGACCCTACTCTCTCTTAGGAATCACACTGACCCTACTGTCTCTCTTAATAATCACACTGACCCTACTGTCTCTCTGTACTGACCCTACTGTCTCTCTTAGGAATCACACTGACCCTACTGTCTCTCTTAGGAATCACACTGACCCTACTGTCTCTCTTAGGAATCACACTGACCCTACTGTCTCTCTTAGGAATCACACTGACCCTACTGTCTCTCTTAGGAAACACACTGACCCTACTGTCTCTCTTAGGAATCACACTGACCCTACTGTCTCTCTTAGGAATCACACTGACCCTACTGTCTCTCTTAGGAATCACACTGACCCTACTGTCTCTCTTAGGAATCACACTGACCCTACTGTCTCTCTGTACTGACCCTACTGTCTCTCTGTACTGACCCTACTGTCTCTCTGTACTGACCCTACTGTCTCTCTTAGGAAACACACTGGCCCTACTGTCTCTCTGTACTGACCCTACTGTCTCTCTTAGGAATCACACTGACCCTACTGTCTCTCTTAGGAAACACACTGACCCTACTGTCTCTCTGTACTGACCCTACTGTCTCTCTTAGGAAACACACTGACCCTACTGTCTCTCTTAGGAATCACACTGACCCTACTGTCTCTCTGTACTGACCCTACTGTCTCTCTTAGGAAACACACTGACCCTACTGTCTCTCTGTACTGACCCTACTGTCTCTCTGTACTGACCCTACTGTCTCTCTTAGGAATCACACTGACCCTACTGTCTCTCTTAGGAATCACACTGACCCTACTGTCTCTCTTAGGAAACACACTGACCCTACTGTCTCTCTGTACTGACCCTACTGTCTCTCTGTACTGACCCTACTGTCTCTCTTAGGAATCACACTGACCCTACTGTCTCTCTGTACAGACCCTACTGTCTCTCTGTACTGACCCTACTGTCTCTCTTAGGAATCACACTGACCCTACTGTCTCTCTTAGGAATCACACTGACCCTACTGTCTCTCTGTACTGACCCTACTGTCTCTCTTAGGAAACACACTGACCCTACTGTCTCTCTTAGGAAACACACTGACCCTACTGTCTCTCTTAGGAATCACACTGACCCTACTGTCTCTCTGTACTGACCCTACTGTCTCTCTTAGGAATCACACTGACCCTACTGTCTCTCTGTACTGACCCTACTGTCTCTCTTAGGAATCACACTGACCCTACTGTCTCTCTGTACTGACCCTACTGTCTCTCTTAGGAATCACACTGACCCTACTGTCTCTCTTAGGAATCACACTGACCCTACTGTCTCTCTTAATAATCACACTGACCCTACTGTCTCTCTGTACTGACCCTACTGTCTCTCTTAGGAATCACACTGACCCTACTGTCTCTCTTAGGAATCACACTGACCCTACTGTCTCTCTTAGGAATCACACTGACCCTACTGTCTCTCTTAGGAATCACGCTGACCCTACTGTCTCTCTTAGGAAACACACTGACCCTACTGTCTCTCTTAGGAATCACACTGACCCTACTGTCTCTCTTAGGAATCACACTGACCCTACTGTCTCTCTTAGGAATCACACTGACCCTACTGTCTCTCTTAGGAATCACACTGACCCTACTGTCTCTCTGTACTGACCCTACTGTCTCTCTGTACTGACCCTAATGTCTCTCTGTACTGACCCTACTGTCTCTCTTAGGAAACACACTGACCCTACTGTCTCTCTGTACTGACCCTACTGTCTCTCTTAGGAATCACACTGACCCTACTGTCTCTCTTAGGAAACACACTGACCCTACTGTCTCTCTGTACTGACCCTACTGTCTCTCTTAGGAAACACACTGACCCTACTGTCTCTCTTAGGAATCACACTGACCCTACTGTCTCTCTTAAGAATCACACTGACCCTACTGTCTCTCTTAGGAAACACACTGACCCTACTGTCTCTCTTAGGAATCACACTGACCCTACTGTCTCTCTTAGGAAACACACTGACCCTACTGTCTCTCTTAGGAATCACACTGACCCTACTGTCTCTCTGTACTGACCCTACTGTCTCTCTTAGGAAACACACTGACCCTACTGTCTCTCTGTACTGACCCTACTGTCTCTCTGTACTGACCCTACTGTCTCTCTTAGGAATCACACTGACCCTACTGTCTCTCTTAGGAATCACACTGACCCTACTGTCTCTCTGTACTGACCCTACTGTCTCTCTTAGGAATCACACTGACCCTACTGTCTCGCTGTACTGACCCTACTGTCTCTCTGTACTGACCCTACTGTCTCTCTGTACTGACCCTACTGTCTCTCTGTAATGACCCTACTGTCTCTCTTAGGAATCACACTGACCCTACTGTCTCTCTTAGGAATCACACTGACCCTACTGGCTCTCTGTACTGACCCTACTGTCTCTCTTAGGAAACACACTGACCCTACTGTCTCTCTTAGGAATCACACTGACCCTACTGTCTCTCTTAGGAATCACACTGACCCTACTGTCTCTCTGTACTGACCCTACTGTCTCTCTTAGGAATCACACTGACCCTACTGTCTCTCTGTACTGACCCCACTGTCTCTCTGTACTGACCCTACTGTCTCTCTTAGGAAACACACTGACCCTACTGTCTCTCTTAGGAATCACACTGACCCTACTGTCTCTCTGTACTGACCCTACTGTCTCTCTTAGGAATCACACTGACCCTACTGTCTCTCTTAGGAATCACACTGACCCTACTGTCTCTCTTAGGAATCACACTGACCCTACTGTCTCTCTTAGGAATCACACTGACCCTACTGTCTCTCTGTACTGACCCTACTGTCTCTCTTAGGAATCACACTGACCCTACTGTCTCTCTTAGGAAACACACTGACCCTACTGTCTCTCTGTACTGACCCTACTGTCTCTCTGTACTGACCCTACTGTCTCTCTTAGGAATCACACTGACCCTACTGTCTCTCTGTACTGACCCTACTGTCTCTCTTAGGAATCACACTGACCCTACTGTCTCTCTTAGGAATCACACTGACCCTACTGTCTCTCTTAGGAATCACACTGACCCTACTGTCTCTCTGTACTGACCCTACTGTCTCTCTTAGGAATCACACTGACCCTACTGTCTCTCTTAGGAATCACACTGACCCTACTGTCTCTCTTAGGAATCACACTGACCCTACTGTCTCTCTTAGGAATCACACTGACCCTACTGTCTCTCTGTACTGACCCTACTGTCTCTCTTAGGAATCACACTGACCCTACTGTCTCTCTTAGGAATCACACTGACCCTACTGTCTCTCTTAGGAATCACACTGACCCTACTGTCTCTCTGTACTGACCCTACTGTCTCTCTTAGGAATCACACTGACCCTACTGTCTCTCTTAGGAATCACACTGACCCTACTGTCTCTCTTAGGAATCACACTGACCCTACTGTCTCTCTGTACTGACCCTACTGTCTCTCTTAGGAATCACACTGACCCTACTGTCTCTCTTAGAAATCACACTGACCCTACTGTCTCTCTTAGGAATCACACTGACCCTACTGTCTCTCTTAGGAATCACACTGACCCTACTGTCTCTCTGTACTGACCCTACTGTCTCTCTTAGGAATCACACTGACCCTACTGTCTCTCTTAGGAAACACACTGACCCTACTGTCTCTCTTAGGAATCACACTGACCCTACTGTCTCTCTTAGGAATCACACTGACCCTACTGTCTCTCTTAGGAATCACACTGACCCTACTGTCTCTCTTAGGAATCACACTGACCCTACTGTCTCTCTGTACTGACCCTACTGTCTCTCTTAGGAATCACACTGACCCTACTGTCTCTCTTAGGAATCACACTGACCCTACTGTCTCTCTTAAGAATCACACTGACCCTACTGTCTCTCTGTACTGACCCTACTGTCTCTCTTAGGAATCACACTGACCCTACTGTCTCTCTTAGGAAACACACTGACCCTACTGTCTCTCTTAGGAATCACACTGACCCTCTGTCTCTCTTAGGAATCACACTGACCCTACTGTCTCTCTTAGGAATCACACTGACCCTACTGTCTCTCTTAGGAATCACACTGACCCTACTGTCTCTCTGTACTGACCCTACTGTCTCTCTTAGGAAACACACTGACCCTACTGTCTCTCTTAGGAATCACACTGACCCTACTGCCTCTCTGTACTGACCCTACTGTCTCTCTTAGGAAACACACTGACCCTACTGTCTCTCTGTACTGACCCTACTGTCTCTCTTAGGAATCACACTGACCCTACTGTCTCTCTTAGGAATCACACTGACCCTACTGTCTCTCTTAGGAATCACACTGACCCTACTGTCTCTCTTAGGAATCACACTGACCCTACTGTCTCTCTGTACTGACCCTACTGTCTCTCTTAGGAATCACACTGACCCTACTGTCTCTCTTAGGAATCACACTGACCCTACTGTCTCTCTGTACTGACCCTACTGTCTCTCTTAGGAATCACACTGACCCTAATGTCTCTCTTAGAAATCACACTGACCCTACTGTCTCTCTTAGGAATCACACTGACCCTACTGTCTCTCTTAGGAATCACACTGACCCTACTGTCTCTCTGTACTGACCCTACTGTCTCTCTTAGGAATCACACTGACCCTACTGTCTCTCTTAGGAATCACACTGACCCTACTGTCTCTCTTAGGAAACACACTGACCCTACTGTCTCTCTTAGGAATCACACTGACCCTACTGTCTCTCTTAGGAATCACACTGACCCTACTGTCTCTCTTAGGAATCACACTGACCCTACTGTCTCTCTTAGGAATCACACTGACCTTACTGTCTCTCTGTACTGACCCTACTGTCTCTCTTAGGAATCACACTGACCCTACTGTCTCTCTTAAGAATCACACTGACCCTACTGTCTCTCTGTACTGACCCTACTGTCTCTCTTAGGAATCACACTGACCCTACTGTCTCTCTTAGGAAACACACTGACCCTACTGTCTCTCTTAGGAATCACACTGACCCTACTGTCTCTCTTAGGAATCACACTGACCCTACTGTCTCTCTTAGGAATCACACTGACCCTACTGTCTCTCTGTACTGACCCTACTGTCTCTCTTAGGAAACACACTGACCCTACTGTCTCTCTTAGGAATCACACTGACCCTACTGTCTCTCTTAGGAATCACACTGACCCTACTGTCTCTCTGTACTGACCCTACTGTCTCTCTGTACTGATCCTACTGTCTCTCTGTACTGACCCTACTGTCTCTCTGTACTGACCCTACTGTCTCTCTTAGGAATCACACTGACCCTACTGTCTCTCTTAGGAAACACACTGACCCTACTGTCTCTCTGTACTGACCCTACTGTCTCTCTGTACTGACCCTACTGTCTCTCTTAGGAATCACACTGACCCTACTGTCTCTCTTAGGAATCACACTGACCCTACTGTCTCTCTTAGGAATCACACTGACCCTACTGTCTCTCTGTACTGACCCTACTGTCTCTCTTAGGAATCACACTGACCCTACTGTCTCTCTTAGGAATCACACTGACCCTACTGTCTCTCTGTACTGACCCTACTGTCTCTCTGTACTGACCCTACTGTCTCTCTTAGGAAACACACTGACCCTACTGTCTCTCTGTACTGACCCTACTGTCTCTCTGTACTGACCCTACTGTCTCTCTTAGGAATCACACTGACCCTACTGTCTCTCTTAGGAATCACACTGACCCTACTGTCTCTCTTAGGAATCACACTGACCCTACTGTCTCTCTGTACTGACCCTACTGTCTCTCTTAGGAATCACACTGACCCTACTGTCTCTCTTAGGAATCACACTGACCCTACTGTCTCTCTTAGGAAACACAGTGACCCTACTGTCTCTCTTAGGAATCACACTGACCCTACTGTCTCTCTGTACTGACCCTACTGTCTCTCTTAGGAATCACACTGACCCTACTGTCTCTCTTAGGAATCACACTGACCCTACTGTCTCTCTTAGGAATCACACTGACCCTACTGTCTCTCTTAGGAATCACACTGACCCTACTGTCTCTCTGTACTAACCCTACTGTCTCTCTGTACTGACCCTACTGTCTCTCTTAGGAATCACACTGACCCTACTGTCTCTCTTAGGAAACACACTGACCCTACTGTCTCTCTTAGGAATCACACTGACCCTACTGTCTCTCTTAGGAATCACACTGACCCTACTGTCTCTCTTAGGAATCACACTGACCCTACTGTCTCTCTGTACTGACCCTACTGTCTCTCTGTACTGACCCTACTGTCTCTCTTAGGAATCACACTGACCCTACTGTCTCTCTTAGGAATCACACTGACCCTACTGTCTCTCTGTACTGACCCTACTGTCTCT
>NC_074684.1:42396993-42416993 GCF_029448725.1 Salvelinus fontinalis | reverse complement strand
AGACAGCCAATATGGAGGACAGTCAGCACATCTCAGTATGGAGGACAGACAGCCCATCTCAGGGTGGGGACAGACAGCCAATATGGAGGACAGACAGCCATCTCAGTATGGAGGACAGACAGCCATCTCAATATGGAGGACAGACAGCCATCTCAATATGGAGGACAGACAGCCATCTCAATATGGAGGACAGACAGCCATCTCAGTATGGAGGACAGACAGCCATCTCAATATGGAGGACAGACAGCCATCTCAGTATAGAGGGACAGACAGCCATCTCAGTATAGAGGGATAGACAGCCATCTCAGTATAGAGGGACAGACAGCCATCTCAGTATAGAGGGACAGACAGCCATCTCAATATGGAGGACAGACAGCCATCTCAGTATAGAGGGACAGACAGCCATCTCAGTATGGAGGGACAGACAGCCATCTCAGTATAGAGGGACAGACAGCCATCTCAATATGGAGGACAGACAGCCATCTCAGTATGGAGGACAGACAGCCATCTCAGGGTGGGGACAGCCAGCCAATATGGAGGACAGACAGCCATCTCAGTATGGAGGACAGACAGCCATCTCAATATGGAGGACAGACAGCCATCTCAATATGGAGGACAGACAGCCATCGCAGTATAGAGGGACAGACAGCCCATCTCAATATGGAGGACAAACAGCCATCTCAATACGGAGGACAGACAGCCATCTCAGTATGGAGGACAGACAGCCATCTCAATATGGAGGGACAGACAGCCCATCTCAGTATAGAGGACAGACAGCCCATCTCAGTATGGAGGGACAGACAGCCATCTCAATATGGAGGACAGACAGCCATCTCAGTATAGAGGACAGACAGCCATCTCAATATGGAGGACAGACAGCCATCTCAGTATGGAGGACAGACAGCCCATCTCAGTATGGAGGACAGACAGCCATCTCAATATGGAGGACAGACAGCCATCTCAACATAGAGGACAGACAGCCATCTCAATATGGAGGACAGACAGCCATCTCAGTATGGAGGACAGACAGCCATCTCAGGGTGGAGGACAGACAGCCATCTCAGGGTGGAGGACAGACAGCCATCTCAATATGGAGGACAGACAGCCATCTCAATATGGAGGACAGACAGCCATCTCAGTATGGAGGACAGACAGCCATCTCAATATGGAGGACAGGCAGCCATCTCAATATGGAGGACAGACAGCCATCTCAGTATAGAGGGACAGACAGCCATCTCAGTATAGAGGGACAGACAGCCATCTCAATATGGAGGACAGACAGCCATCTCAGTATAGAGGGACAGACAGCCATCTCAGTATAGAGGGACAGACAGCCATCTCAATATGGAGGACAGACAGCCATCTCAGTATGGAGGACAGACAGCCCATCTCAGTATAGAGGGAGAGACAGCCATCTCAGTATAGAGGGACAGACAGCCATCTCACTATGGAGGACAGACAGCCATCTCAGGGTGGAGGACAGACAGTCCATCTCAATATGGAGGACAGACAGCCATCTCAGTATGGAGGACAGACAGCCATCTCAGGGTGGAGGACAGACAGCCATCTCAGTATGGAGGGACAGACAGCTCATCTCAATATGGAGGGACAGACAGCCATCTCAGGGTGGAGGACAGACAGCCATCTCAGTATGGAGGACAGACAGCCATCTCAATATGGAGGACAGACAGCCATCTCAATATGGAGGACAGACAGCCATCTCAATATGGAGGACAGACAGCCATCTCAGTATGGAGGACAGTTCTCAGTGCTTGTTAACTTATCATCCCATCATGGTCCCTTAGTTTCTAGTGACAGGTTGGTCTGTATTTGCTGCAGCATATTACAGTAATGTACTGTAAAGACCATATTACAGTAATGTACTGTAAAGACCATATTACAGTAATGTACTGTAAAGACCGAATATTTAATTCATCTCCATCTGGCTCTCGTCTTTTCATTTGTAAAGATGATTTTTTAAAACAGCGTATCACTCTAATAATGTTGCTTTAAATCAGTGCACGAGCGGTACTCTCTAGACTCATGGTCTTTCTCTCTCCATCAACGAGCGGTACTCTCTAGACTCATGGTCTTTCTCTCTCCATCAACGAGCGGTACTCTCTAGACTCATGGTCTTTCTCTCTCCATCAACGAGCGGTACTCTCTAGACTCATGGTCTTTCTCTCTCCATCAACGAGCGGTACTCTCTAGACTCATGGGCTTTCTCTCTCCATCAACGAGCGGTACTCTCTAGACTCATGGTCTTTCTCTCTCCATCAACGAGCGGTACTCTCTAGACTCATGGTCTTTCTCTCTCCATCAACGAGCGGTACTCTCTAGACTCATGGTCTTTCTCTCTCCATCAACGAGCGGTATTCTCTAGACACTCGGTCTTTCTCTCTCCATCAACTCCATTCAAATTGCATTTAAAATAGATCACCCTGTTCTAGATTGATATATAGCCATATATATGGGTGTCTCAGGAAATACATTCAATGCAATATGAGCCTTATATTTAATAATATCTAATTAAGAAGATGGTGCCGACAGACATGGCAACTCTGCTTCTCGCTCCTAAGCAACTTTGCAGTATTTTTTTTGGTGTGCTTTATTTATTACATTAATCAAATCAAATGTTATTTGTCACATGCCCCGAATACAACAGGTGTAGACCTTACAGTGAAATGCTGAATACAACAGGTGTAGACCTCACAGTGAAATGCTTACTTACAAGCCCTTAACCAACAATGCTATTCAATTCAATTCAATTCAATCAATTGACTTTATTGACATGGTAAGTTCGTTATAACTTACATTGTCAAAGTATACATATCGAAAAATAAAAATCAAATATATATGTATATATATACAATATATATATATATTTATATATAAATAAATGGTGGGACCAACAGCAATAATAACAGTAGTAGTGGACATGGGATTACCATTAACAACAACAACAATATTAATCAGAACAACAATACATTAAAGCAACAGTAGTAGACCAGTGTCAATATGACTTGAGAAGACATATGACCTGGTATGAAAGACAAAACTAAGCTAAATGGGAAATATTATCAACATTACTTTGCATTTTTCACTGGCTGTCCCTCAGGTTGTGGCAGGAGGACACATATTTGGCTGCCAAAACTGCACATTTTGGCTTTTCACCCAATAAATATTTGATTTTTTCTTCATCTTTTATAGTTTCAAATTCTTTGTATTGAGTTATAATTTTGGGAAAGAAATATGCTCTTAGGTCTGAGTATTTGTCACAGTGTAGTAGGAAATGCACCTCTGTCTCTACCTCTCCTCTGGAGCAGAGTGAGCACAGCCTGTCCTCTCTGGGCAGCCAGGTTTGTCTGTGACGACCGGTCTCTATAGCCAGCCTGTCCTCTCTGGGCAGCCAGGTTTGTCTGTGACGACCGGTCTCTATAGCCAGACGGTGCTCACTGAGTCTGTACCTAGTCAATGTTTTCCTCAGTTTTCTATCAGTCACAGTGGTCAGATAGTCTGCCACCATGTACTGTCTGTTTAGAGCCAAATAGCATTGAAGTTTACTTTGATTTTTTGTGGTGTCTTTCCAATAGGTTATATATTTTTCTTTTTCTTTTGTGATGATTTGGTTGGGCCAGATTTTCTGAGGGCTGTCCCGAGGCTCTATGGGGTTGGTTTGGGTTGGTGAACTGAGCCTCAGAACCAGCTGGCTGAGGGGACTCTTCTCTGGTTTCATCTCTTGACATTGTAGAGCTGTGTGATGGAATGTTTTAGGGTCACTTGTTTTTAGATGGTTGTAAAATTTGATGGCTCTTTTTTTCTATTCGAATGAGGAGGGGGTATTGGCCCAATTCTGCCCTACATGCGTTATTTGGAGTTTTTCTTTGTACTTGCAATACAGTCTTGCAAAACTCTGCTTGCAATATTTCAGTTGGATGTTTGTCCCATTTAGTAAATTCATTATTAGAGAGTGGACCCCATACTTCACTGCTATTCATTGACTACAGCTCAGCGTTCAACACTACAGTGCCCTCAAAGCTCATCACCAAGCTAAAGAACCTGGGACTAAACACCTCCCACTGCAACTGGATCCTGGACTTCCTGTCGGGCCGTCCCCAGGTGGTGAAGGTAGGAAACAACACCGATTTTTAACACAGTGGCCCCACAAGGGTGTGTACTCAGCCCCCTCCCGTACTCCCTGTTCACCCACGACTGCGTGGCCAAGCACGACTCCAACACCATCATTAAGTTTGCTGATGACACAACAATGGTAGGCCTGATCACCGACAACGATGAGACAGCCTATAGGGAGGAGGTCAGAGACCTGGCAGTGTGGTGCCATGACAACAACCTTTCCCTCAATGTGATCAAGACAAAGGAGCTGATTGTGGACTACAGGAAAAGGCGGGCTGAACACGCACCCCATTCTCATTGACGGGGCTGTAGTGGAACGGGTCAAGAGTTTCAAGTTCCTTGGTGTCCACATCACCAACAAACTATCATGGTCCAAACACACCAAAACAGTCGTGAAGATGGCACGACAAAACCTATTCCCCCTCAGGAGACTGAAAAGAATTGCCATGGTTACCCTGATCATCAAAAGGTTCTACAGCTGCACCATCAAGAGCATCCTGACCGGTTGCATCACCGCCTGGTATGGCAACTGCTTGGCATCTGACCGTAAGGCTCTACAGCGGATAGTGCGAACAGCCCAGTACACCGGGGCCAAGCTTCCTGACATCCAGGACCTCTATACCAGGCGGTGTCAGAGGAAGGCCCGAAAAGATGTCAAAGACTCCAGTCACCCAAGTCACAGACTGTTCTCACTACGACCGCACGGCAAGCGGTACCAGAGCGCCAAGAGTAGAACCAAAAGACTCCTTAACAGCTTCTACCCCCAAGCCATAAGACTGCTGAAGGACTAATCAAATGGCCACCCAGACTGCTACTCGTTGTTTATTATCAATGCAGGTAATTTTACAAACTACCTCGACTAACCTGTACCCCTGCACACTGACTTGGTACCCCCTGTATATAGCCTTGTTATTGTTATATCATTTTCTTGTGTTACTTTTTGATTATAATTTTTGTTTAAACTTTAAAAAAAAAAATATTTTCTAAACTCTATTTCTTGAACTGCATTTTTGGATAAGGGCTTGTTAGGAAGCATTTCACTGTGAGGTCTACTACACCTGTTGTATTCAGCATTTCACTGTGAGGTCTACTACACCTGTTGTATTCAGCATTTCACTGTGAGGTCTACTACACCTGTTGTATTCAGCATTTCACTGTGAGGTCTACTACACCTGTTGTATTCAGCATTTCACTGTGAGGTCTACTACACCTGTTGTATTCAGCATTTCACTGTAAGGTCTACTACACCTGTTGTATTCAGCATTTCACTGTGAGGTCTACTACACCTGTTGTATTCAGCATTTCACTGTAAGGTCTACTACACCTGTTGTATTCAGCATTTCACTGTAAGGTCTACTACACCTGTTGTATTCAGCATTTCACTGTAAGGTCTACTACACCTGTTGTATTCAGCATTTCACTGTGAGGTCTACTACACCTGTTGTATTCAGCATTTCACTGTGAGGTCTACTACACCTGTTATATTCAGCATTTCACTGTGAGGTCTACTACACCTGTTGTATTCAGCATTTCACTGTGAGGTCTACTACACCTGTTGTATTCAGCATTTCACTGTGAGGTCTACTACACCTGTTATATTCAGCATTTCACTGTGAGGTCTACTACACCTGTTGTATTCAGCATTTCACTGTGAGGTCTACTACACCTGTTGTATTCAGCATTTCACTGTGAGGTCTACACCTGTTTTATTCAGCATTTCACTGTGAGGTCTACTACACCTGTTGTATTCAGCATTTCACTGTAAGGTCTATGTGACAAATAAAATTTGATTTGTATTCCTGCTTTACAATTACTGTATTCCTGCTTTACAATTACTGTATTCCTGCTTTACCCTTACTGTATTCCTGCTTTACCATTACTGTATTCCTGCTTTACCATTACTGTATTCCTGCTTTACCATTACTGTATTCCTGCTTTACCATGACTGTATTCCTGCTTTACCATGACTGTATTCCTGCTTTACCATGACTGTATTCCTGCTTTACCATGACTGTATTCCCCCTTTGGAAACCCACCCTATTTCACACACTGATTTGGTCTTTAGAAAGGTACTACAGACATCTTCAACTCTAAACGGATGGGGAACAGAATCTGGAGAAAAAAGTGATGTACTTCTCCATTCCACTCGGACTTCGTTTTAATCATATTTGGAGAGAGTCAGGTACTTTAAAGATATACGGCCTTTTGGTTGAGCTCTAATGTATTTTAGCACAACATCGCCATCTGCTGACAGAATATTTCTCTTCCACTCTGTACAACGCGACCGTGGAGAGGCCTAACGCAAACACTAGATTAGATCCTTCAGAGCGTTCACGCCGTGGAAGGACAACAGAACATTCTGAATGGACGTTAAAACAATTGTAAATAATAAATAATTGTGTCGAACGCCTTACAGTCCGCTCCTCAACTTAAAAACAAAATCAAGATAGGGATTCTATTGAACTGCTGGTTCAGCTCCTGTTATATCTATAAATATAAATGTTATATCATTGTGATTAACATGCAGCCTGTTACAGTTAGTAACAGAACTTTGTTGACACATTGTGACAGCTCAAATAACGTCGTGGAAGATGGACTAGTGCAGGGTTCTCCAACCCTGTTCCTGGAGAGATACTGTCCTGTAGGTTTACACCAGGGTTCTCCAACCCTGTTCCTGGAGAGATACTGTCCTGTAGGTTTACACCAAGGCTCTCCAACCCTGTTCCTGGAGAGCTACTGTCCTGTAGGTTTACACCAGGGTTCTCCAACCCTGTTCCTGGAAGTTTACACCAGGGTTCTCCAACCCTGTTCCCAGAGAGCTACCCTCCTGTAGGTTTACACCAGGGCTCTCCAACCCTGTTCCTGTAGGTTTACACCAGGGTTCTCCAACCCTGTTCCCGGAGAGCTACTGTCCTGTAGGTTTACACCAGGGCACTCCAACCCTGTTCCTGGAGAGCTACTGTCCTGTAGGTTTACACCAGGGCTCTCCAACCCTGTTCCTGGAGAGCTACTGTCCTGTAGGTTTACACCAGGGCACTCCAACCCTGTTCCTGGAGAGCTACTGTCCTGTAGGTTTACACCAGGGCTCTCCAACCCTGTTCCTAGAGAGCTACTGTCCTGTAGGTTTACACCAGGGCTCTCCAACCCTGTTCCTGGAGAGATACTGTCCTGTAGGTTTACACCAGGGCTCTCCAACCCTGTTCCTAGAGAGCTACTGTCCTGTAGGTTTACACCAGGGCTCTCCGACCCTGTTCCTGGAGAGATACTGTCCTGTAGGTTTACACCAGGGCTCTTCGACCCTGTTCCTGGAGAGCTACTGTCCTGTAGGTTTACACCAGGGCTCTCCAACCCTGTTCCTGGAGAGCTACTGTCCTGTAGGTTTACACCAGGGCACTCCAACCCTGTTCCTGGAGAGCTACTGTCCTGTAGGTTTACACCAGGGCTCTCCAACCCTGTTCCTGGAGAGATACTGTCCTGTAGGTTTACACCAGGGCTCTCTAACCCTGTTCCTGGAGAGCTACTGTCCTGTCGGTTTACACCAGGGCTCTCCAACCCTGTTCCTGGAGAGCTACTGTCCTGTAGGTTTACACCAGGGCTCTCCAACCCTGTTCCTGGAGAGCTACTGTCCTGTAGGTTTACACCAGGGCTCTCCAACCCTGTTCCTGGAGAGCTACTGTCCTGTAGGTTTACACCAGGGCACTCCAACCCTGTTCCTGGAGAGCTACTGTCCTAAAGGTTTACACCAGGGTTCTCCAACCCTGTTCCTGGAGAACTACTGTCCTGTAGGTTTAAACCAGGGTTCTCCAACCCTGTTCCTGGAGAGCTACTGTCCTGTATGTTTACACCAGGGCTCTTCGACCCTGTTCCTGGAGAGCTATTGTCCTGTATGTTTACACCAGGGCTCTCCTACCCTGTTCCTGGAGAGCTACTGTCCTGTAGGTTTACACCAGGGCTCTCCAACCCTGTTCCCAGAGAGCTACTGTCCTGTAGGTTAACACCAGGGCTCTCCAACCCTGTTCCTGGAGAGCTACTGTCCTAAAGGTTAACACCAGTGCTCTCCAACCCTGTTCCTGGAGAGCTACTGTCCTGTAGGTTTACACCAGGGCTCTCCAACCCTGTTCCTGGAGAGCTACTGTCCTGTAGGTTTACACCAGGGCTCTCCAACCCTGTTCCTGGAGAGCTACTGTCCTGTAGGTTTACACCAGGGCTCTCCAACCCTGTTCCTGGAGAGCTACTGTCCTGTAGGTTTACACCAGGGCTCTCCAACCCTGTTCCTGGAGAGCTACTGTCCTGTAGGTTTACACCAGGGCTCTCCAACCCTGTTCCCAGAGAGCTACTGTCCTGTAGGTTTACACCAGGACTCTCTAACCCTGTTCCTGGAGAGCTACTGTCCTGTAGGTTTACACCAGGGCTCTCCAACCCTGTTCCCAGAGAGCTACTGTCCTGTAGGTTTACACCAGGGCTCTCTAACCCTGTTCCTGGAGAGCTACTGTCCTGTAGGTTTACACCAGGGCTCTCTAACCCTGTTCCTGGAGAGCTACTGTCCTGTAGGTTTACACCAGGGTTCTCCAACCCTGTTCCTGGAGAGATACTGTCCTGTAGGTTTACACCAGGGTTCTCCAACCCTGTTCCTGGAGAGCTACTGTCCTGTAGGTTTACACCAGGGTTCTCCAACCCTGTTCCTGGAGAGCTACTGTCCTGTAGGTTTACACCAGGGTTCTCCAACCCTGTTCCTGGAGAGCTACTGTCCTGTACCATGGACATTAAAGGACAGGCATTTAGCATGGACGTTAAGAGACAGCTGTTTTGTTCCTTCCGGACCCTCAAAGATGGCTGAGTCCCTGATGTGCCTCATGAGGAGCCTGTAATACTCTCTGGAGGGACCCCCTTGGTCAACTACCCCCTCCACCCTATTGTCTAGGACGTTGCCCCATATGGGGCTTTTATCATGTGGGCGATGGGGCTTTTATCATGTGGGCGATGGGGCTTTTATCATGTGGGCGATGGGGCTTTTATCATGTGGGCGATGGGGCTTTTATCATGTGGGCGATGGGGCTTTTGTCATGTGGGCGATGGGGCTTTTATCATGTGGACGATGGGGCTTTTATCATGTGGACGATGGGGCTTTTATCATGTTGACGATGGGGCTTTTGTCATGTGGGCGATGGGGCTTTTATCATGTGGGCGATGGGGCTTTTATCATGTTGACGATGGGGCTTTTGTCATGTTGACGATGGGGCTTTTATCATGTTGACGATGGGGCTTTTGTCATGTTGATGATGGGGCTTTTATCATGTTTCTGTCTCTACTTTGCACTTTCTTCCAATGCAAACCAACCATTCCAGTGTTTTTTTTAGTTTTTATTTTACTTGCTGTGTTGTACTCACTTTGCCTCCATGGCCTTTTTATATTTTTATTTATTTATACATATATCTGTTTGCCTTCACCTCCCTTATCTCACCTCACTTGCTCACATTGTATATAGACTTATTTTTTTTTATTTTTTATTTTTCACTGTATTATTGACTGTATGTTTGTTTTTACTCCATGTGTAACTATGTGTTGTTGTATGTGTCGAACTGCTTTGCTTTATCTTGGCCAGGTCGCAATTGTAAATGAGAACGTGTTCTCAATTTGCCTACCTGGTTAAATAAAGGTTAAATAAATAAAAAAATGTTGACGATGGGGCTTTTGTCATGTGGGCGATGGGGCTTTTGTCATGTGGGCGATGGGGCTTTTATCATGTTGACGACGGGGCTTTTGTCATGTTGGCGACGGGGCAGTTGTCCTGGTCTGCTCAGCTCCAGAGCGTACATAGGTCCGTTCTAGGGGGGGGGGGGGGGCTAATTAAAAATGTAGGACACTTTCAATAAGGGAAAATACCATGACATCAATAACTACATTGTGTTTATAAACAAATGCTCTTAAAACACCTGTGAGTCAGTCTGTGGATCTGATGATGGAGATGAGGAAGGTGAAGGTGAGGGAGTTGGTGAGGGAGGTGAAGGAAGTGAAGGTGAGGGAGGTGAAGGAGATGGTGAGGGAGGTGAAGGAGAGGGAGATGGTGAGGGAGGTGAAGGTGAGGGAGATGGTGAGGGAGGTGAAGGTGAGGGAGATGGTGAGGGAGGTGAAGGTGAGGGAGATGGTGAGGGAGGTGAAGGTGAGGGAGATGGTGAGGGAGGTGAAGGAGAGGGAGATGGTGAGGGAGGTGAAGGTGAGGGAGATGGTGAGGGAGGTGAAGGAGAGGGAGATGGTGAGGGAGGTGAAGGTGAGGGAGATGGTGAGGGAGGTGAAGGTGAGGGAGATGGTGAGGGAGGTGAAGGAGAGGGAGATGGTGAGGGAGGTGAAGGTGAGGGAGATGGTGAGGGAGGTGAAGGTGAGGGAGATGGTGAGGGAGGTGAAGGTGAGGGAGATGGTGAGGGAGGTGAAGGTGAGGGAGATGGTGAGGGAGGTGAAGGTGTGAGGGAGTTGGTGAGGGAGGTGAAGGTGTGAGGGAGTTGGTGAGGGAGGTGAAGGTGAGGGAGATGGTGAGGGAGGTGAAGGAGAGGGAGATGGTGAGGGAGGTGAAGGTGAGGGAGATGGTGAGGGAGGTGAAGGTGAGGGAGATGGTGAGGGAGGTGAAGGTGAGGGAGATGGTGAGGGAGGTGAAGGTGTGAGGGAGTTGGTGAGGGAGGTGAAGGTGAGGGAGATGGTGAGGGAGGTGAAGGTGAGGGAGATGGTGAGGGAGGTGAAGGTGAGGGAGATGGTGAGGGAGGTGAAGGAGATGGTGAGGGAGGTGAAGGAGAGGGAGATGGTGAAGTTGAGGGAGAAGATGAGGGAGGTGAAGGTGAGGGAGATGGTGAGGGAGGTGAAGGAGATGGTGAGGGAGGTGAAGGAGAGGGAGATGGTGAAGGTGAGGGAGACGATGAGGGAGGTGAAGGTGAAGGATGTTTTTCAGCGGCAGGGACTGGGAGGGAAAGGATCAAGGGAAAGATGAACGGAGCGAAGTGCAGACTGAGGTTCACCTTCCAACAGGACAACGACCCTAAACAATCACGTGACGGGCGTTGGCTAATAAAAAACTGAGAGAACAATGTGAGTGAGAGGTGCTTCGGAGCACGGCAGCCGGGAGAAGGGAATTATAATTATTATATTCAGCCCAAGGGCACAACGACCACTGGTCGCAAAATACATGGATTATTTATGAGGCATTACGGCCACACAAAGGGGATGCCGCCGTGAAAATCGAGGCATTATCAAGCGCTTGTCAAATTGTGAATGAGAGACTGATGAAGTGTGTACAGCCTGTGCAAAAAAACAAAGCAGAGCTCATACCTTTCATGGGACTTTTTCAAATCATCATTAGAGTCTCATCATGCAGCCTTACTTCATTCAGTCTCATCATTCTTCAAAATATAAAATAATATTAAATAATGCTAAATGAACTAGTGTAGCCCACAGACACGTGGCATAGTCAGATCAGGACCTAACATAAGGACAACTCAGAGTATTCTCTTCTGTTCTTCTGAAATAGACTACATTTTCTTCATATCATGTTTCTTTAGACCTGTCTAAAATAAATCATGTATATATTGTGAAGGTGAAGGCTGTATCACATGGCTTTATTAGACTTTTTAAATGTAGATGTTCCAAAGGTCTTCATCAGTGGCTTGTAGTCTGAGTGGAAGCCAGGAGATGCTAAATGTGTTTATGTTAATTAACGGTCAATTACCGTGAGACCGACAGTTATTTACTTTACAATCACCGGCTGACAACATTTCATGACCGCCACAGTCCTAGGCCCAATGCAGTCAAAAACATGATTTCCCCGTGTTTAATATATACCGTATTTATATACCATGAGGTCGGAATAACACTGTGAAAAGAGCAGTTTGAAAAAGCTGCCTGAAAATTCTGACCGTTTTGGTAGGACGGAGTTTTGGGTAAATTAGTTATAATAGAGCAATAAGAAAGAGTTCCAAACCTCTCTGCCAATAACAGCAGTTTGCCCAGTCACATGACTTCCAGACACTTCTTACTTGAGAAATTACTATTTGCTATGAAAACAATTTTTTTGTTGTTTCTTTTTTGCCCATTTTTTAATTAAAAAACAAAATCACAGTAAGATACTTAATTGTTACCAAGAAATGATTTGATATCGAGATTAAAAAACAGCTGGATTGGAACATTTATTGGTTCATCGTTTACTTCATCTTGTACGGTAGCTTCTGCCCTGGATGGATGGATAGATAGAGGGATGGATGTGAACACTCAGTCTGTGAATGACACTTCTGTCAATCTCTTGAAGGAATTGCACTTTTGTCTGTCTTGTCTCTCTGTCAGTCTGCAGCTAGCCGTCTGTCATGCGGTCTTCTGGGTTCTTGACTTGATCGAGTTGGATCAGATCTGATCGTCAGTCTTTGATCTGCAGAGAAAATAAAACCAAGACCAGGTTAAAACATTCAACTCTAAAGTTTATGGAAACCAAATCCTTCACAACAGACAGATGAACTGCCTGTAACTTCGACAGGTCTGCTCAGATAGAACATTAGGGGCCTGTATCCCAAATGGGGCCCTATTCCCTATATAGTACACTACTATAGACCAGGGCCCTATTCCCTATATAGTACACTACTATAGACCAGGGCCCTATTACCTATATAGTGCACTACTATAGACCAGGGCCCTATTCCCTATATAGTGCACTACTATAGACCAGAGCCCTATTCCCTATATAGTGCACTACTATAGACCAGAGCCCTATTCCCTATATAGTGCACTACTATAGACCAGAGCCCTATTCCCTATATAGTGCACTACTATAGACCAGGGCCCTATTCCCTATATAGTACACTACTATAGACCAGAGCCCTATTACCTATATAGTACACTACTATAGACCAGGGCCCTATTCCCTATATAGTACACTACTATAGACCAGGGCCCTATTCCCTATATAGTACACTACTATAGACCAGGGCCCTATTCCCTATATAGTACACTACTATAGACCAGGGCCCATTGGTCTCTGACACTATATAGGGAATAGGTTGCCGTTTGGGACTACAATGTAGATATATATTTCCTCAGGTAGCAAGAGGAGAAGGCCGGAGCCCGGTTACCTCGGTGACGACCCCGGCAGCGATGGTTGACCCTACGTATCTCAGCATGAAGCGTCCCAGCTCCTTGAAGTCCTTATAGAGCTCCAACGCCACGGGTCTCTGCGTCAGGATCTCCACCATCGCGTTCATACCCTTACCCAGACACCTACACAACGTTAAACAAACATGTATACAACGTTCAGAGTCTTTTCCCAACACTAGGGGTGGAACGGTTCACCAAACCCATGATTCGGTACGTATTACGTTTTTTTTGGGGGGGGGGGGTCGCGGTTCGGCTTTTGGTACATTGGTGGAAATTAAATGCCATTCACAATGTTCCTGGCGTCGTCTGTTGTGACAGGATGGTTCAGGTGGGTTTCCACTCTGATGCTGCGTTTGTAACCATGTGGGGAGGTTAGAATTTACCAGTTGCAAAGTCGTAAATACCAAATCGGAGGCATCTATGTGAATTGAACTCTTTCGAGAAACGCAGATTGACTAATGTCAACCGTAAACTAAAAGTACGACGATCGTAATACAAATGACAAAGTAAAAAAAAAAAGATTGTGTTTTTATAAATGTTTTTTTTTTTTTAAACTGCTGTTATAGAGGTCGTTTCCTCAGTAGGTGACAGAGGTTAGGGTCAGAGGTCACCATGTAGAAGAGGTGGGAGCACAAGTTTCCCCACGAGTAATGACCCACTAGATTTCCCCCCAGTTGTATTTGGTAAATCCCCACTTGATTACAAACTGCCGTCTTCAGTGAGAGGTGGGAGCTCAAGTTTCCCCACGAGTAATGACCAGTTGGAGGGCCATTAAACTAGATTTCCCCCCCCCCCAGTCGTATTTGGTAAATCCCCACTTGATTCCTTCAGTGTCAGACGAACACTTGTGACTCTCATAAAAGGGGGCGTGTCGGTACATCTCTCACTTCGGGGTAATGTGATGGGCTGTCACTGATAAGTACTGACAGTTGTATGAATAGAAATGTTTTTTTGCTTAATCATTACGAGGCGTTGTGTGCAGAATGACGAGGGGGGAAAAATGTATTTAACCCATTCTAGAATACGGCTGTTGTGCGACAAAATGTGGAACGAGGGAAAGGCTCTGAATACTTCCTGAATGCACTGATCCGGTACTTCCTGTTTACTGAAATGGGTTCGCAACGTGGCTCGAGAAACTTGACGAGGTGCTCTGAAACCTAAACTATTCTCAACCCACTGAGAATGGGAGCATACCCGCGGCATATAAACAAGACAAGTAAAAAAATAGAAAACAAAGCCTACCTATCTATCGGTCTTGTACCTTCTTTGGCCCGGTCAGAATCAGCTGCCACGGAGCAGCTTGAACGCAAAGGACAGACGTTGTGTTGTTTCTATGTGGTTCCGTCTTGCCCCGATATACTGAGGTGATGAAGTGTTGGCATATTATTTTCACTTGATAAATATCTATTTTAAGTATTCATTCAGGTTCCGCAGTGAAGAACCGAGGTCCCTGTGCCGAACAGTTCGCTACGAATACATGCTCCCGTTACAACCCAACCAAAACACAAATGTTAATGCTTACTGCGTCACAACACTGAATACATATTCCGGGAGAGTATCCTCGATCCTGAATCAGACGTAGCGATATCGGGCCGACTTCCTCAACAACAAAACCGCGCGATGAGCGAGGCTAAAACTTCTCTTCCGTTATGGTCACGAAGCAGCTTCATCATCTATGTAGACTTCACCTTGATACTCACTTTGGTTTCTTCTTGAGCACCTCCCCGCTGCTCTTGTGCAGAACACTGACCAGCTTCCTGATGGTGGCAGGTTCACTGATCGTCTGGTAGTGCAACACAACCTACACACAGAACATACACTTAGAACCACACACATCACACACTTCACACACTTAGAACCACACACTTCACACACTTAGAACCACAGACTTCACACACTTAGAACCACATACTTCACACACTTAGAACCACACACGTAGAATAATACACTTCACACACTTAGAACAATACACTTCACACACTTAGAACCACACACTTCACACACTTAGAACCACATACCTCACACACTTAGAACCACACACTTAGAACCACACACTTCACACACTTAGAACCATACACTTCACACACTTAGAACCACACACTTCACACACTTCAAACCACACACCTCACACACTTAGAACCACACACTTCACACACTTCAAACCACACACCTCACACACTTAGAACCACACACTTCACACACTTCAAACCACACACCTCACACACTTAGAACAATACACTTCACACACTTAGAACCACACACTTCACACACTTAGAACCACATACCTCACACACTTAGAACCACACACTTAGAACCACACACTTCACACACTTAGAACCATACACTTCACACACTTAGAACCACACACTTAGAACCACACGCTTCACACACTTAGAACCACACACTTCACACACTTCAAACCACACACCTCACACACTTAGAACCACACCCATAGAACCACCCACTTCACACACTTAGAACCACACACTTCAAACCACACACTTAGAACCACACGGACAACATTCTTAGAGCTACTCAGAACAGACAGACTTAGAACCACCCACGGAACACAGCTTGTGTGTGTGTGTACTCACGGGGAAGCCCTGTGTGATGGGAACCTCTATGTTGAAGAGTAGGACTCTGGCCCTGAAGCGGGAACACGCTCTGATTGGCTCCTTAATATCACAGAACACACAGCCCACACTGGAGGAGAGATTAGACACTGAGTGGACAAAATATTAAGAACACCTGCTCTTTCCATGACACAGACTGACCAGGTGAATCCAGGTGAAAGATATGATCTCTTATTGACGTCACTTGTTAAATCCACTTCAATCAGTGGAGATGAAGGGGAGGAGACGGATTAAAGAAGGATTTTTAAGCCTCGAGACAATTGAGACATGGATTGTGTATGTGTGCCATTCAGAGGGAGAATGGACAAGACAAAATATTTAAGTTTCTTTGAGCGGGGGTACGGTAGTAGGTGCAAGGCGCATCGGTTTGTGTCAAGAACTGCAACGCTGCTGGGTTTTTCACGCTCAACAGTTTCCCCCGTGTGTTTCAAGAATAATCCACCACCCAAAGGACATTCAGCCAACTTCAGGGAAACATTGGAGTCAACATGGAGTCCACAAGTGTGTGTTTTGATGTCTTCACTATTATTCTACAATGTAGAAAATAGTAAAAAATAAAGAAAAACCCTGGAATGAGTAGATGTGTCCAAACTTTTGACCGATACTGTATGTTGAAGAAGGTGGGTTAATCTCTGTCTCACGGCCCTGTGGAACACTTTCAACACCTCGTAGAGTTCATTACAGCCACACAGACCAAACATTACAGGGATAGAAACACACAGTAAAGAATTACACATTAACTTGATCTGATGATGTCCAGTGGGGCAGGGTTAGAGGTTAGAGGTTAGGGGTTAGAGGTTAGAGGTTAGGGTTTAGGTTCTATACTAACTTGATCTTGATGATGACCAGTGGGGCAGGGTTAAAGGTTAGAGGTTAGGTTCTATACTAACTTGATCTTGATGATGACCAGTGGGGCAGGGTTAGAGGTTAGAGGTTAGAGGTTAGGTTCTATACTAACTTGATCTTGATGATGACCAGTGGGGCAGGGTTAGAGGTTAGAGGTTAGGTTCTATACTAACTTGATCTTGATGATGTCCAGTGGGGCAGGGTTAGAGGTTAGAGTTTAGGTTCTATACTAACTTGATCTTGATGATGACCAGTGGGGCAGGGTTAAAGGTTAGAGGTTAGGTTCTATACTAACTTGATCTTGATGATGTCCAGTGGGGCAGGGTTAGAGGTTAGAGGTTAGGTTCTATACTAACTTGATCTTGATGATGACCAGTGGGGCAGGGTTAGAGGTTAGAGGTCAGAGGTTAGGTTCTATACTAACTTGATCTTGATGATGTCCAGTGGGGCAGGGTTAGAGGTTAGAGGTTAGGTTCTATACTAACTTGATCTTGATGATGACCAGTGGGGCAGGGTTAGAGGTTAGGTTCTATACTAACTTGATCTTGATGATGTCCAGTGGGGCAGGGTTAGAGGTTAGAGGTTAGGTTCTATACTAACTTGATCTTGATGATGACCAGTGGGGCAGGGTTAGAGGTTAGAGGTTAGAGGTTAGGTTCTATACTAACTTGATCTTGATGATGACCAGTGGGGCAGGGTTAGAGGTTAGAGGTTAGAGGTTAGGGTTTAGGTTCTATACTAACTTGATCTTGATGATGTCCAGTGGGGCAGGGTTAGAGGTTAGAGGTCAGAGGTTAGGTTCTATACTAACTTGATCTTGATGATGTCCAGTGGGGCAGGGTTAGAGGTTAGGGTTTAGGTTCTATACTAACTTGATCTTGATGATGACCAGTGGGGCAGGGTTAGAGGTTAGAGGTTAGGTTCTATACTAACTTGATCTTGATGATGTCCAGTGGGGCAGGGTTAGAGGTTAGAGGTCAGAGGTTAGGGTTTAGGGTTTAGGTTCTATACTAACTTGATCTTGATGATGTCCAGTGGGGCAGGGTTAGAGGTTAGAGGTCAGAGGTTAGGGTTTAGGTTCTATACTAACTTGATCTTGATGATGTCCAGTGGGGCAGGGTTAGAGGTTAGAGGTTAGGGGTTAGAGGTTAGGGTTTAGGTTCTATACTAACTTGATCTTGATGATGTCCAGTGGGGCAGGGTTAGAGGTTAGAGGTTAGGTTCTATACTAACTTGATCTTGATGATGCCCAGTGGGGCAGGGTTAGAGGTTAGGGGTTAGGTTCTATACTAACTTGATCTTGATGATGACCAGTGGGGCAGGGTTAGAGGTTAGAGGTTAGGTTCTATACTAACTTGATCTTGATGATGTCCAGTGGGGCAGGGTTAGAGGTTAGAGGTCAGAGGTTAGAGGTTAGGTTCTATACTAACTTGATCTTGATGATGTCCAGTGGGGCAGGGTTAGAGGTTAGAGGTTAGGGTTTAGGGTTTAGGTTCTATACTAACTTGATCTTGATGATGACCAGTGGGGCAGGGTTAGAGGTTAGAGGTTAGGGTTTAGGTTCTATACTAACTTGATCTTGATGATGACCAGTGGGGCAGGGTTAGAGGTTAGAGGTTAGGGTTTAGGTTCTATACTAACTTGATCTTGATGATGACCAGTGGGGCAGGGTTAGAGGTTAGAGGTTAGGTTCTATACTAACTTGATCTTGATGATGTCCAGTGGGGCAGGGTTAGAGGTTAGAGGTTAGGTTCTATACTAACTTGATGATGTCCAGTGGGGCAGGGTTAGAGATCAGAGGTTAGAGGTTAGAGGTTAGGGTTTAGGTTCTATACTAACTTGATCTTGATGATGTCCAGTGGGGCAGGGTTAGAGGTTAGAGGTTAGGGGTTAGGTTCTATACTAACTTGATCTTGATGATGACCAGTGGGGCAGGGTTAGAGATCAGAGGTTAGAGGTTAGAGGTTAGGGTTTAGGTTCTATACTAACTTGATCTTGATGATGACCAGTGGGGCAGGGTTAGAGGTTAGAGGTTAGAGGTTAGGTTCTATACTAACTTGATCTTGATGATGACCAGTGGGGCAGGGTTAGAGGTTAGAGGTTAGAGGTTAGGTTCTATACTAACTTGATCTTGATGATGTCCAGTGGGGCAGGGTTAGAGGTTAGAGGTTAGGTTCTATACTAACTTGATCTTGATGATGTCCAGTGGGGCAGGGTTAGAGGTTAGAGGTTAGGTTCTATACTAACTTGATCTTGATGATGACCAGTGGGGCAGGGTTAGAGGTTAGAGGTCAGAGGTTAGAGGTTAGGTTCTATACTAACTTGATCTTGATGATGACCAGTGGGGCAAGGTTAGAGGTTAGAGGTTAGGGGTTAGGTTCTATACTAACTTGATCTTGATGATGTCCAGTGGGGCAGGGTTAGAGGTTAGAGGTTAGGTTCTATACTAACTTGATCTTGATGATGTCCAGTGGGGCAGGGTTAGAGGTTAGAGGTTAGGGTTTAGGTTCTATACTAACTTGATCTTGATGATGACCAGTGGGGCAGGGTTAGAGGTTAGGGGTTAGGTTCTATACTAACTTGATCTTGATGATGACCAGTGGGGCAGGGTTAGAGGTTAGAGGTTAGGTTCTATACTAACTTGATCTTGATGATGTCCAGTGGGGCAGGGTTAGAGGTTAGAGGTTAGAGGTTAGGTTCTATACTAACTTGATGATGTCCAGTGGGGCAGGGTTAGAGGTTAGAGGTTAGGGTTTAGGTTCTATACTAACTTGATCTTGATGATGTCCAGTGGGGCAGGGTTAGAGATCAGAGGTTAGAGGTTAGAGGTTAGGGTTTAGGTTCTATACTAACTTGATCTTGATGATGTCCAGTGGGGCAGGGTTAGAGGTTAGAGGTCAGGGTTTAGGTTCTATACTAACTTGATCTTGATGATGACCAGTGGGGCAGGGTTAGAGGTTAGGGTTTAGGTTCTATACTAACTTGATCTTGATGATGTCCAGTGGGGCAGGGTTAGAGGTTAGAGGTTAGGGGTTAGAGGTTAGGTTCTATACTAACTTGATCTTGATGATGACCAGTGGGGCAGGGTTAGAGGTTAGAGGTTAGGGGTTAGGTTCTATACTAACTTGATCTTGATGATGTCCAGTGGGGCAGGGTTAGAGGTTAGAGGTTAGAGGTTAGGGGTTAGGTTCTATACTAACTTGATCTTGATGATGTCCAGTGGGGCAGGGTTAGAGGTTAGAGGTCAGGGTTTAGGTTCTATAC
>NC_074684.1:42306993-42394493 GCF_029448725.1 Salvelinus fontinalis | reverse complement strand
AGAGAGACAGACACACAGAGAGACAGACACACAGAGAGACAGACACACAGAGAGACAGACACACAGAGAGACAGACACACAGAGAGACAGACACACAGAGAGACAGACACACAGAGAGACAGACACACAGAGAGACAGACACACAGAGAGACAGACACACAGAGAGACAGACACACAGAGAGACAGACACACAGAAAGACAGACACGCAGAGAGACAGACACACAGAGAGACAGACACACAGAGAGACAGACACACAGAGAGACAGACAATACCTTTAACAGTGCATGTCTCATTGGGGGGCATGGCCAGTACTCTGTCTCCTGTCTGAATGTAGCCCGCCTCGATCTTCCCTGTTACACAGAACCCTGAGCCCTGATCTAGAACCAGAGAACAGGGTTAGAACACAGAACCCTGATCTAGAACCACAGAGAACAGGGTTAGAACACAGAACCCTGATCTAGAACCACAGAGAACAGGGTTAGAACACAGAACCCTGATCTCTGTAATGCATCTATGTAATGTATCTCTGTAATATATCTATATCTATGTAATGTATCTCTGTAATGTGTCTCTGTAATGTATCTGTATCTCTGTAATGTATCTATGTAATGTATCTCTGTAATGTATCTATGTAATATATCTATATCTATGTAATTTATCTATGTAATGTATCTCTGTAATATATCTATATCTATGTAATGTATCTCTGTAATGTATCTGTATCTCTGTAATATATCTATGTAATGTATCTGTAACTATGTAATGTATCTCTGTAGACCCACACATAACTGGGTTAGAACACACAGAACCCTGATCTAGAACCACAGAGTGTGATCTCACCTTTGAAGACGTCCGAGACACACAGTCGGAAGGGCTTTTCTATCGACCTCTGGGGTGGTTTGAAATCATCTATGGAGGGGGAGGAAGAGGAAGAGAGAGGAGGTGGACAGAGAGAATAGATATGGAGGGAGAGAGAGAGCAGAGAATAGATATGGAGGGAGAGAGAGCAGAGAATAGATATGGAGGGAGAGAGAGAGCAGAGAATAGATATGGAGAGAGAGAGAGAGCAGAGAATAGATATGGAGAGAGAGAGAGAGCAGAGAATAGATATGGAGGGAGAGAGAGAGCAGAGAATAGATATGGAGAGAGAGAGAGCAGAGAATAGATATGGAGGGAGAGAGAGAGCAGAGAATAGATATGGAGAGAGAGAGAGCAGAGAATAGATATGGAGAGAGAGAGAGAGCAGAGAGAATAGATATGGAGAGAGAGAGAGCAGAGAATAGAT
This sequence comes from Salvelinus fontinalis, assembly GCF_029448725.1. Taxonomy (NCBI): domain Eukaryota; kingdom Metazoa; phylum Chordata; class Actinopteri; order Salmoniformes; family Salmonidae; genus Salvelinus; species Salvelinus fontinalis. The sequence goes on along the minus strand of NC_074684.1, from coordinate 42,393,207 downwards.
ATGGAGGGAGAGAGAGAGCAGAGAATAGATATGGAGAGAGAGAGAGAGCAGAGAGAATAGATATGGAGAGAGAGAGAGCAGAGAGAATAGATATGGAGAGAGAGAGAGCAGAGAGAATAGATATGGAGAGAGAGAGAGCAGAGAGAATAGATATGGAGAGAGAGAGAGCAGAGAGAATAGATATGGAGAGAGAGAGAGCAGAGAGAATAGATATGGAGAGAGAGAGCAGAGAGAATAGATATGGAGAGAGAGAGCAGAGAGAATAGATATGGAGAGAGAGCAGAGAGAATAGATATGGAGAGAGAGAGAGAGCAGAGAATAGATATGGAGGGAGAGAGAGAGCAGAGAATAGATATGGAGAGAGAGAGAGAGCAGATAGAATATATATGGAGAGAGAGAGAGAGCAGAGAGAATAGATATGGAGAGAGAGAGAGAGCAGAGAATAGATATGGAGAGAGAGAGAGCAGAGAATAGATATGGAGGGAGAGAGAGAGCAGAGAATAGATATGGAGAGAGAGAGAGCAGAGAGAATAGATATGGAGAGAGAGAGAGAGCAGAGAGAATAGATATGGAGAGAGAGAGAGCAGAGAATAGATATGGAGGGAGAGAGAGAGCAGAGAATAGATATGGAGAGAGAGAGAGAGCAGAGAGAATAGATATGGAGAGAGAGAGAGCAGAGAGAATAGATATGGAGAGAGAGAGAGCAGAGAGAATAGATATGGAGAGAGAGAGAGCAGAGAGAATAGATATGGAGAGAGAGAGAGCAGAGAGAATAGATATGGAGAGAGAGAGCAGAGAGAATAGATATGGAGAGAGAGAGCAGAGAGAATAGATATGGAGAGAGAGAGCAGAGAGAATAGATATGGAGAGAGAGCAGAGAGAATAGATATGGAGAGAGAGAGAGAGCAGAGAATAGATATGGAGGGAGAGAGAGAGCAGAGAATAGATATGGAGAGAGAGAGAGAGCAGATAGAATATATATGGAGAGAGAGAGAGAGCAGAGAGAATAGATATGGAGAGAGAGAGAGCAGAGAGAATAGATATGGAGAGAGAGAGAGCAGAGAGAATAGATATGGAGAGAGAGAGCAGAGAGAATAGATATGGAGAGAGAGAGCAGAGAGAATAGATATGGAGAGAGAGAGCAGAGAGAATATATATAGAGGGAGAGAGCAGAGAGAATAGATATGGAGAGAGAGAGCAGAGAGAATAGATATGGAGAGAGAGAGCAGAGAGAATAGATATGGAGGGAGAGAGAGAGCAGAGAGAATATATATGGAGGGAGAGAGAGAGCAGAGAGAATATATATGGAGGGAGAGAGAGAGCAGAGAGAATAGATATGGAGAGAGAGAGCAGAGAGAATAGATATGGAGAGAGAGAGCAGAGAGAATAGATATGGAGAGAGAGAGCAGAGAGAATAGATATGGAGAGAGAGAGCAGAGAGAATAGATATGGAGAGAGAGAGCAGAGAGAATAGATATGGAGAGAGAGAGAGCAGAGAGAATAGATATGGAGAGAGAGAGAGCAGAGAGAATAGATATGGAGAGAGAGAGCAGAGAGAATAGATATGGAGAGAGAGAGAGCAGAGAGAATAGATATGGAGAGAGAGAGAGCAGAGAGAATAGATATGGAGAGAGAGAGCAGAGAGAATAGATATGGAGAGAGAGAGCAGAGAGAATAGATATGGAGAGAGAGAGAGAGCAGAGAATAGATATGGAGGGAGAGAGAGAGCAGAGAGAATAGATATGGAGGGAGAGAGAGAGCAGAGAGAATATATATAGAGGGAGAGAGCAGAGAGAATAGATATGGAGAGAGAGAGCAGAGAGAATATTTATAGAGGGAGAGAGCAGAGAGAATAGATATGGAGAGAGAGAGCAGAGAGAATAGATATGGAGAGAGAGAGCAGAGAGAATAGATATGGAGAGAGAGAGCAGAGAGAATAGATATGGAGAGAGAGAGCAGATAGAATAGATATGGAGAGAGAGAGCAGAGAGAATATATATGGAGGGAGAGAGAGCAGATAGAATAGATATGGAGAGAGAGAGCAGAGAGAATATATATGGAGGGAGAGAGAGCAGAGAGAATAGATATGGAGAGAGAGAGCAGAGAGAATAGATATGGAGAGAGAGAGCAGAGAGAATAGATATGGAGGGAGAGAGAGAGCAGAGAATAGATATGGAGAGAGAGAGCAGAGAGAATGTATATAGAGGGAGAGAGAGCAGAGAGAATAGATATGGAGAGAGAGAGCAGAGAGAATAGATATGGAGAGAGAGAGCAGAGAGAATAGATATGGAGAGAGAGAGCAGAGAGAATAGATATGGAGAGAGAGAGCAGAGAGAATATATATGGAGAGAGAGAGCAGAGAGAATAGATATGGAGAGAGAGAGCAGAGAGAATATATATGGAGAGAGAGAGCAGAGAGAATAGATATGGAGAGAGAGAGCAGAGAATAGATATGGAGAGAGAGAGCAGAGAGAATATATATGGAGAGAGAGAGCAGAGAGAATAGATATGGAGAGAGAGAGCAGAGAGAATATATATGGAGAGAGAGAGCAGAGAGAATAGATATGGAGAGAGAGAGCAGAGAATAGATATGGAGAGAGAGAGCAGATAGAATAGATATGGAGAGAGAGAGCAGAGAGAATAGATATGGAGAGAGAGAGAGCAGAGAGAATAGATATGGGGAGAGAGAGAGAGAGAGCAGAGAGAATAGATATGGAGAGAGAGAGAGAGAGAATAGATATGGAGAGAGAGAGAGAGCAGAGAGAATAGATATGGAGAGAGAGAGCAGAGAGAATAGATATGGAGAGAGAGAGAGCAGAGAGAATAGATATGGAGAGAGAGAGCAGAGAATAGATATGGAGAGAGAGAGCAGAGAGAATAGATATGGAGAGAGAGAGAGAGAGAGAATAGATATGGAGAGGGAGAGAGAGAGAATAGATATGGAGAGAGAGAGCAGAGAGAATAGATATGGAGAGAGAGAGCAGAGAATAGATATGGAGAGAGAGAGCAGAGAGAATAGATATGGAGAGAGAGAGCAGAGAATAGATATGGAGAGAGAGAGCAGAGAGAATAGATATGGAGAGAGAGAGCAGAGAATAGATATGGAGAGAGAGAGCAGAGAGAATAGATATGGAGAGAGAGAGCAGAGAGAATAGATATGGAGAGAGAGAGAGCAGAGAGAATAGATATGGAGAGAGAGAGAGCAGAGAGAATAGATATGGAGAGAGAGAGAGCAGAGAATAGATATGGAGAGAGAGAGCAGAGAGAATAGATATGGAGAGAGAGAGAGCAGAGAGAATAGATATGGAGAGAGAGAGCAGAGAGAATAGATATGGAGAGAGAGAGAGCAGAGAATAGATATGGAGAGAGAGAGCAGAGAGAATAGATATGGAGAGAGAGAGAGCAGAGAGAATAGATATGGAGAGAGAGAGAGCAGAGAGAATAGATATGGAGAGAGAGAGCAGAGAGAATAGATATGGAGAGAGAGAGAGCAGAGAGAATAGATATGGAGAGAGAGAGAGCAGAGAGAATAGATATGGAGAGAGAGAGCAGAGAGAATAGATATGGAGAGAGAGAGCAGAGAGAATAGATATGGAGAGAGAGAGAGCAGAGAGAATAGATATGGAGAGGGAGAGAGCAGAGAGAATAGATATGGAGAGAGAGAGCAGAGAGAATAGATATGGAGAGAGAGAGAGCAGAGAATAGATATGGAGAGAGAGAGCAGAGAGAATAGATATGGAGGGAGAGAGCAGAGAGAATAGATATGGAGAGGGAGAGAGAGAGATAGAAAAAGAACATGAGAAAAATATTGAGATGGTATCTTCAAATTAGACTGTTGACTGATATCACTGAGTTATACTCTGTTACCATGCTGACTAATACCAAAGCAACATCACAATGATTACCATTTTTACAATTGTCACAGTCATAACACTACTTAGACACACACACACACACTTTCAGATCATTACAGAAGAGAGCGGAGGCTAAATAAAACAGTCAATATGTCTCAGCTACTCTGCTCTCTCTCTGAGCTCTCTTCGTTCTTCGTTAAATATACTTGTCCAACAGCCATGTACACAACGGATGTTTTAATGTTAACATTGTTGAGTTGTCACATGTTATTTTCCAAAGCTTTGTGGACTTGAATAAGAGTGTGTGTGTGTGTGTGTGTGTGTGTGTGTGTGTGTGTGTGTGTGTGTGTGTGTGTGTGTGTGTGTGTGTGTGTGTGTACCGATCTGTTCCAGCAGACAGGGTCCAGAGTACCAGGATGTTAGCGCCAGAGCAGAACTCTTAGTGGTCAGGTTCTCTCCTGATAGACCACTAGTTGGCACGTAGAACACATCAGAGTCCTGGGAGAGAACATAGAACACATCAGAGTCCTGGGAGAGAACATAGAACGGCTATTACACAAGCCTCAGACTCAGGAAGGTTAAAACCACCCTCAGATTCAGGAAGGTTAAACCCCCCCCCCAGACTCAGGAAGGTTAAACCCCTGCCAGACTCAGGAAGGTTAAACCCCCCCCCCAGACTCAGGAAGGTTAAACCCCTGCCAGACTCAGGAAGGTTAAACCCCCCTCAGACTCAGGAAGGTTAAACCCCCCCCCCCCCAGACTCAGGAAGGTTAAACCCCTGCCAGACTCAGGAAGGTTAAACCCCCCTCAGACTCAGGAAGGTTAAACCCCCCCCCCCCAGACTCAGGAAGGTTAAACCCCCCTCAGACTCAGGAAGGTTAAACCCCCCCCCCCAGACTCAGGAAGGTTAAACCCCTGCCAGACTCAGGAAGGTTAAACCCCTGCCAGACTCAGGAAGGTTAAACCCCCCCCCCCAGACTCAGGAAAGTTAAACCCCCCCCCCAGACTCAGGAAGGTTTAAACCCCCCCTCAGACTCAGGAAGGTTTAAACCCCCCCTCAGACTCAGGAAGGTTTAAACCCCCCCTCAGACTCAGGAAGAGGGTAAAACGTTCCTTTTTATTCTATGAGTTGTATTTTCCCATATGAAGTCTGTTATGACTGAGTATAGTTAATTAAGCAATGTCTTCGGTGGGGTAATTGGTATTACCGATAATGAGTATACAAACTTTAGGAGCCATGCCATTCTGAAGAGGCGTATTCTACCTGTAAAATTTGGCGGGACATTCTTCCATTGAATTAGATTTCATATCGTTGACAAACTGGAAAAAGTTATCGTTATATATTTGTTATTTGTTGTCAATTATTAAACATCCTAAGTATTTTATATATTTTACGGGCCACTGAAAGGATGTCGATCATGAGTTAGTATTTTAATTTTTCCTATTGCCGTTATTTCAGGTTTTTCCCAAGTAAATTTTATATCCTGAGATCCGCATCGAGCTAAAGGCTAGAGCTGCCGTTTTCAGTGAGCGGGACACTAATCCGGACGCCTATAAGAAATCCCGCTATGTCCTCAGATGATCCATCAAACAGGCAAAGCATCAATACAGGATTAAGATTGAATCCTACTTCACCGGCTCTGACAGGGCTAGCAAACTATTACGGACTACAAAAGGGAAACCCAGTAGCCCATGCACGAGAGCACCAGCTGTTCTGGATGACCGTGTGGTAACGTTCTCGGTAGCCAATGTGAGCAAGAACTTTAAACAGGTCAACATTCACAAAGCTCAAAGGGTCAGATGGATTACCAGGACGTGTACTCAAAGCATGTGCGGACCAAATGGCAAGTGTCTTCACTGACATTTTCAACCTCTCCGTGACTGAGTCTGTAATAGCAACATGTTTCAAGCAGACCACCATAGTCCATGTGCCCAAGAAGGCGAAGGTAACCTGCCTAAATGATTACCGCCCCGTAGCACTCACGTCGGTAGCCATGAAGTGCTTTGAAAGGCTGATCATGGATCACGTCAACCCCATCATGTCAGAAACCCGAGACTCATTCCAATTCACATACCGCCCCAACAGATCCACAGATGATGCAATCTCTACTGCACTCCACGCTGCCCTTTCCCACCTGGACAAAAGGAACACCTATGTGAGACTGCTATTCATTGACTACAGCTCAGCGTTCAACACCATAGTACCCTCAAAGCTCATCACTAAGCTAAGGATCCTGGGACTAAACACCTCCCTCTGCAACTGGATCCTGGACTTCCTGACAGGCCGCACTCAGGTGGTAAGGGTAGGTAGCAACACATCTGCCACGCTGATCCTCAACACTGGAGCTCCCCAGGGGTGCGTTCTCAGTCCCCTCCTGTACTCCCTGTTCACCCACGACTGCATGGCCAGGCACGACTCCAACACTAACACTAGTTTGCAGACGACACAACAGCCTGATCACTGACAACAACGAGACAGCCTATAGGGAGGAGGTCAGAGACCTGACAACGATGAGACAGCCTATAGGGAGGAGGTCAGAGACCTGACAACGATGAGACAGCCTATAGGGAGGAGGTCAGAGACCTGGCAACGATGAGACAGCCTATAGGGAGGAGGCCAGAGACCTGGCCCTGTGGTGCCAGGACAACAACCTCTCCCTCAACGATGAGGCAGCCTATAGGGAGGAGGTCAGAGACCTGACCGTGTGGTGCAAGGACAACAACCTCTCCCTCAACGTGATCAAGACAAAGGAGATGATTGTGGACTACAGGAAAAGGAGGACCGAGCACGCCCCCATTCTCCTCGACGGGACTGTAGTGGAACATGTTGAGAGCTTCAAGTTCCTTGGTGTCCACATCACCAACAAACCAACATGGTCCAAACGCACCAGGACAGTCGTGAAGAGGGCACGCCAAAGCCTATTCCCCCTCAGGAGACTGAAAAGATTTGGCATGGGTCCTCTGATCCTCAAAAGGTTTTACAGCTGCACCATCAAGAGCATCCTTACTGGTTGCATCACTGCCTGGTACGGCAATTGCTCGGCCTCCGACCGCAAGACACTACAGAGGGTAGTGCTTACGGCCTAGTGCATCACTGGGGCCAAGCGTCCTGCCATCCAGGACCTCTACACCAGGCGGTGTCAGAGGAAGGCCCTAAAAATTGTCAAAGACTCCGGCCAACCTAGACACCTTTATATTCCTGCTGCTACTCTCCTGTTTATTATCTATGCATAAGTCACTTTAATAACTCTACCTACATGTAGATATTACCTCAATTACCTCGACTAACCGGCAAGGTCGAAGGTCCTAACCCTAGCTCCAGGTCAAAGGTCGAAGGTCCTAACCCTAGCTCCAGGTCGAAGGTCCTAACCCTAGCTCCAGGTCAAAGGTCGAAAGTCCTAACCCTAGCTCCAGGTCGAAGGTCCTAACCCTAGCTCCAGGTCAAAGGTCGAAGGTCCTAACCCTAGCTCCAGGTCGAAGGTCCTAACCCTAGCTCCAGGTCAAAGGTCGAAGGTCCTAACCCTAGCTCCAGGTCGAAGGTCCTAACCCTAGCTCCAGGTCAAAGGTCGAAGGTCCTAACCCTAGCTCCAGGTCAAAGGTCCTAACCCTAACTCCAGGTCAAAGGTCCTAACCCTAGCTCCAGGTCAAAGGTCGAAGATCCTAACCCTAGCTCCAGGTCGAAGATCCTAACCCTAGCTCCAGGTCAAAGGTCCTAACCCTAGCTCCAGGTCAAAGATCCTAACCCTAGCTCCAGGTCAAAGGTCCTAACCCTAGCTCCAGGTCGAAGGTCCTAACCCTAGCTCCAGGTCAAAGGTCCTAACCCTAGCTCCAGGTCAAAGGTCCTAACCCTAGCTCCAGGTCAAAGGTCCTAACCCTAGCTCCAGGTCAAAGGTCCTAACCCTAGCTCCAAGTCAAAGGTCCTAACCCTAGCTCCAGGTCAAAGGTCCTAACCCTAGCTCCAAGTCGAAGGTCCTAACCCTAGCTCCAGGTCAAAGGTCCTAACCCTAGCTCCAGGTCAAAGGTCCTAACCCTAGCTCCAGGTCAAAGGTCCTAACCCTAGCTCCAGGTCAAAGGTCCTAAACTAGCCACCCACCTTGAATCCAGCCTGTTTCAGGAAATGTCCAAGTTTGGAGATGATCTCTTTGAATCGCTCCTCTTGCCAGTTTACCTGTTACACAATCACACACACGCACACACGCACATACACGCACACACGCACACGCACAGAGAGTTCCCTTTTACACATTGCCATATCTGTTATAATACAATTGTACCATAAATGACACTGTTGTCAGAGTAACAGGAGTTGCCGTGGCTACACCTAGTAGTAGTGGTAACTTTGTTCTCACCTGGTCCATCTTGTTGACGGCAACAGCGAGCTGCGTGACGCCCAACGAACGGACCAGAAGGCCGTGCTCTCGCGTCTGACCCCCCGCCTCGAACCCCGCCTCAAACTCACCTCTGCTGGCATCGACCACTAACACCGCCACGTCCGCCTGTGAGGAGACACACACAGGTTATACAAACACCGGTTGTATTAAAGGCTATAATGAGGACATTCTGTATAACCTGTGATTGCCCACTCTGTGTAAGCTGTATCTTTCCATTTATTGACCTTTGAGGAACCTCTGGCAGCTCCAGGTAATATATAACACAGAAGGGGACATGTAGGAACCTCTGGCAGCTCCAGGTGAGATATAATACAGAAGGGGACATCTAGAAGGGGACATGTAGGAACCTCTGGCAGCTCCAGGCGAGATATAATAGATTGGTACACGTTACACGGTAATGTTTTCCCAGTAGGCACCTGTCACTTCCTACCTGTAGTATGAATAACACTCCAACCCAAATTCATTTGAATCATTTAGGTCATCCAGGTTATTTTTCAGTGACCGTGTTAGGGGTGTAGTCTGGACGTACCTGGGCCTTTAGGGGTGTAGTCTGGACGTACCTGGGCCTTTAGGGGTGTAGTCTGGACGTACCTGGGCCTTTAGTGGTGTGGTCTGGACGTACCTGGGCCTTTAGGGGTGAAGTCTGGACGTACCTGGGCCTTTAGGGGTGTAGTCTGGACGTACCTGGGCCTTTAGGGGTGTGGTCTGGACGTACCTGGGCCTTTAGGGGTGTAGTCTGGACGTACCTGGGCCTTTAGGGGTGTAGTCTGGACGTACCTGGGCCTTTAGGGGTGTGGTCTGGACGTACCTGGGCCTTTAGGGGTGTGGTCTGGACGTACCTGGGCCTTTAGGGGTGTAGTCTGGACGTACCTGGGCCTTTAGTGGTGTGGTCTGGACGTACCTGGACCTTTAGGGGTGTGGTCTGGACGTACCTGGGCCTTTAGGGGTGTGGTCTGGACGTACCTGGGCCTTTAGGGGTGTAGTCTGGACGTACCTGGGCCTTTAGTGGTGTGGTCTGGACGTACCTGGACCTTTAGGGGTGAAGTCTGGACGTACCTGGGCCTTTAGTGGTGTGGTCTGGACGTACCTGGACCTTTAGGGGTGAAGTCTGGACGTACCTGGGCCTTTAGTGGTGTGGTCTGGACGTACCTGGGCCTTTAGTGGTGTGGTCTGGACGTACCTGGGCCTTTAGTGGTGTGGTCTGGACGTACCTGGGCCTTTAGGGGTGAAGTCTGGACGTACCTGGGCCTTTAGGGGTGAGGTCTGGACGTACCTGGGCCTTTAGGGGTGTAGTCTGGACGTACCTGGGCCTTTAGGGGTGTAGTCTGGACGTACCTGGGCCTTTAGGGGTGTAGTCTGGACGTACCTGGGCCTTTAGGGGTGTAGTCTAGACGTACCTGGGCCTTTAGGGGTGTAGTCTAGACGTACCTGGGCCTTTAGGGGTGTAGTCTGGACGTACCTGGGCCTTTAGTGGTGTGGTCTGGACGTACCTGGGCCTTTAGGGGTGAGGTCTGGACGTACCTGGGCCTTTAGGGGTGTAGTCTGGACGTACCTGGGCCTTTAGTGGTGTGGTCTGGACGTACCTGGGCCTTTAGGGGTGAAGTCTGGACGTACCTGGGCCTTTAGGGGTGTAGTCTGGACGTACCTGGGCCTTTAGGGGTGTGGTCTGGACGTACCTGGGCCTTTAGGGGTGTAGTCTGGACGTACCTGGGCCTTTAGGGGTGTAGTCTGGACGTACCTGGGCCTTTAGGGGTGTGGTCTGGACGTACCTGGGCCTTTAGGGGTGTGGTCTGGACGTACCTGGGCCTTTAGGGGTGTAGTCTGGACGTACCTGGGCCTTTAGTGGTGTGGTCTGGACGTACCTGGACCTTTAGGGGTGAAGTCTGGACGTACCTGGGCCTTTAGTGGTGTGGTCTGGACGTACCTGGGCCTTTAGGGGTGAAGTCTGGACGTACCTGGGCCTTTAGGGGTGAGGTCTGGACGTACCTGGGCCTTTAGGGGTGTAGTCTGGACGTACCTGGGCCTTTAGGGGTGTAGTCTGGACGTACCTGGGCCTTTAGGGGTGTAGTCTGGACGTACCTGGGCCTTTAGGGGTGTAGTCTGGACGTACCTGGGCCTTTAGGGGTGTAGTCTGGACGTACCTGGGCCTTTAGGGGTGTAGTCTGGACGTACCTGGGCCTTTAGAGGTGTAGTCTGGACGTACCTGGGCCTTTAGAGGTGTAGTCTGGACGTACCTGGGCCTTTAGGGGTGTAGTCTGGACGTACCTGGGCCTTTAGGGGTGTAGTCTGGACGTACCTGGGCCTTTAGGGGTGTAGTCTGGACGTACCTGGGCCTTTAGGGGTGTAGTCTGGACGTACCTGGGCCTTTAGAGGTGTAGTCTGGACGTACCTGGGCCTTTAGAGGTGTAGTCTGGACGTACCTGGGCCTTTAGGGGTGTAGTCTGGACGTACCTGGACCTTTAGGGGTGTAGTCTGGACGTACCTGGACCTTTAGGGGTGTAGTCTGGACGTACCTGGGCCTTTAGGGGTGTAGTCTGGACGTACCTGGGCCTTTAGGGGTGTAGTCTGGACGTACCTGGGCCTGTAGGGGTGTAGTCTGGACGTACCTGGGCCTTTAGGGGTGTAGTCTGGACGTACCTGGACCTTTAGGGGTGTAGTCTGGACGTACCTGGGCCTTTAGGGGTGTAGTCTGGACGTACCTGGGCCTTTAGGGGTGTAGTCTGGACGTACCTGGGCCTTTAGGGGTGTAGTCTGGACGTACCTGGGCCTTTAGGGGTGTAGTCTGGACGTACCTGGGCCTTTAGGGGTGTAGTCTGGACGTACCTGGGCCTTTAGGGGTGTAGTCTGGACGTACCTGGGCCTTTAGGGGTGTAGTCTGGACGTACCTGGGCCTTTAGAGGTGTAGTCTGGACGTACCTGGGCCTTTAGGGGTGTAGTCTGGACGTACCTGGTCCTTTAGGGGTGTAGTCTGGACGTACCTGGGCCTTTAGGGGTGTAGTCTGGACGTACCTGGGCCTTTAGGGGTGTAGTCTGGACGTACCTGGGCCTTTAGGGGTGTAGTCTGGACAAAACCTGGGCCTTTAGGGGTGTAGTCTGGACGTACCTGGGCCTTTAGGGGTGTAGTCTGGACGTACCTGGGCCTTTAGGGGTGTAGTCTGGACGTACCTGGGCCTTTAGGGGTGTAGTCTGGACGTACCTGGGCCTTTAGGGGTGTAGTCAGGACGTACCTGGTCCTTTAGGGGTGAGGTCTGGACGTACCTGGGCCTTTAGGGGTGTAGTCTGGACGTACCTGGACCTTTAGGGGTGTAGTCTGGACGTACCTGGACCTTTAGGGGTGTAGTCTGGACGTACCTGGGCCTTTAGGGGTGAGGTCTGGACGTACCTGGACCTTTAGGGGTGTAGTCTGGACGTACCTGGGCCTTTAGGGGTGAGGTCTGGACGTACCTGGACCTTTAGGGGTGTAGTCTGGACGTACCTGGGCCTTTAGGGGTGTAGTCTGGACGTACCTGGGCCTTTAGGGGTGTAGTCTGGACGTACCTGGGCCTTTAGGGGTGTAGTCTGGACGTACCTGGACCTTTAGGGGTGTAGTCTGGACGTACCTGGACCTTTAGGGGTGTAGTCTGGACGTACCTGGGCCTTTAGGGGTGAGGTCTGGACGTACCTGGGCCTTTAGGGGTGTAGTCTGGACGTACCTGGGCCTTTAGGGGTGTAGTCTAGACGTACCTGGGCCTTTAGGGGTGTAGTCTGGACGTACCTGGGCCTTTAGGGGTGAGGTCTGGACGTACCTGGACCTTTAGGGGTGTAGTCTGGACGTACCTGGGCCTTTAGGGGTGTAGTCTGGACGTACCTGGGCCTTTAGGGGTGAGGTCTGGACGTACCTGGACCTTTAGGGGTGTAGTCTGGACGTACCTGGACCTTTAGGGGTGTAGTCTGGACGTACCTGGGCCTTTAGGGGTGAGGTCTGGACGTACCTGGGCCTTTAGGGGTGTAGTCTGGACGTACCTGGGCCTTTAGGGGTGTAGTCTGGACGTACCTGGGCCTTTAGGGGTGTAGTCTGGACGTACCTGGGCCTTTAGGGGTGTAGTCTGGACGTACCTGGGCCTTTAGGGGTGTAGTCTGGACGTACCTGGGCCTTTAGGGGTGTAGTCTGGACGTACCTGGGCCTTTAGGGGTGTGGTCTGGACGTACCTGGGCCTTTAGGGGTGTAGTCTGGACGTACCTGGGCCGCTCCAGTGATCATGTTCGGGATGAAGTCTTTGTGTCCAGGAGCGTCCATCAGAGTCACCACCTTAGAGGCCGTCTCAAACTTAGTCATCCCCACGTCCATGGTTACACCCCTGGAAGACACACACACACACACACACACACACACACACACACACACACACACACACACACACACACACACACACACACACAAGCAGATTCAGTGGGTGTTTTGCAGAGTAGGTAGTTATGTGTGTGGAGCCGTCTCTGTCGGTAAACACACCTGTTCCTCTCCTCGCCGGTCTCGTCCAGAACCCACGCGTAGGCGAACGAGGCCTTGCCAGCCTTTTTGGACTCCTGTTCGTACTTGTGCATGGTGCGTTTATTGACGTTTCCCAACAGGTACAGCAGGTGACCCATCAGGGTACTCTTCCCAGCATCCACATGACCTGGAGGGGGGAGGGAGGAAAACAGAGGAGGGGGGTTGAAGGGGGAGGAGGGGGGTGTGGGGGGGAGGAGGGGGTGGAAACAGGAATCATACTGAAAATGTTCTGTTCAATCTCTGTAACCACGCCGACAGTATAGTCTCTGTAACCACGCCGACAGTATAGTCTCTGTAACCACGCCGACTGTATAGTCTCTGTAACCACGCCGACAGTATAGTCTCTGTAACCACGCCGACAGTATAGTCTCTGTAACCACGCCGACAGTATAGTCTCTGTAACCACGCCGACAGTATAGTCTCTGTAACCACGCCGACAGTATAGTCTCTGTAACCACGCCGACAGCATAGACTTTGTAACCACGCCGACTGTATAGTCTCTGTAACCACGCCGACAGTATAGGCTCTGTAACCACGCCGACAGAATAGTCTCTGTAACCACGCCGACAGTATAGTCTCTGTAACCACGCCGACAGTATAGTCTCTGTAACCACGCCGACTGTACAGTCTCTGTAACCACGCCGACAGTATAGTCTCTGTAACCACGCCGACTGTATAGTCTCTGTAACCACGCCGACAGAATAGTCTCTGTAACCACGCCGACAGCATAGTCTCTGTAACCACGCCGACTGTATAGTCTCTGTAACCACGCCGACTGTATAGTCTCTGTAACCACGCCGACTGTATAGTCTCTGTAACCACGCCGACTGTATAGTCTCTGTAACCACGCCGACAGTATAGTCTCTGTAACCACGCCGACAGCATAGTCTCTGTAACCACGCCGACAGCATAGACTCTGTAACCACGCCGACTGTATAGTCTCTGTAACCACGCCGACAGTATAGTCTCTGTAACCACGCCGACTGTATAGTCTCTGTAACCACGCCGACTGTATAGTCTCTGTAACCACGCCGACAGCATAGTCTCTGTAACCACGCCGACTGTATAGTCTCTGTAACCACGCCGACTGTATAGTCTCTGTAACCACGCCGACAGTATAGTCTCTGTAACCACGCCGACTGTATAGTCTCTGTAACCACGCCGACTGTATAGTCTCTGTAACCACGCCGACAGCATAGTCTCTGTAACCACGCCGACTGTATAGTCTCTGTAACCACGCCGACAGTATAGTCTCTGTAACCACGCCGACAGCATAGTCTCTGTAACCACGCCGACTGTATAGTCTCTGTAACCACGCCGACTGTATAGTCTCTGTAACCACGCCGACTGTATAGTCTCTGTAACCACGCCGACTGTATAGTCTCTGTAACCATGCCGACAGTATAGTCTCTGTAACCACGCCGACAGCATAGTCTCTGTAACCACGCCGACAGCATAGACTCTGTAACCACGCCGACTGTATAGTCTCTGTAACCACGCCGACAGTATAGTCTCTGTAACCACGCCGACTGTATAGTCTCTGTAACCACGCCGACTGTATAGTCTCTGTAACCACGCCGACTGTAGTCTCTGTAACCACGCCGACAGTATAGTCTCTGTAACCACGCCGACAGCATAGACTCTGTAACCACGCCGACTGTATAGTCTCTGTAACCACGCCGACAGTATAGTCTCTGTAACCACGCCGACAGTATAGTCTCTGTAACCACGCCGACTGTATAGTCTCTGTAACCACGCCGACAGTATAGTCTCTGTAACCACGCCGACTGTATAGTCTCTGTAACCACGCCGACTGTATAGTCTCTGTAACCACGCCGACTGTATAGTCTCTGTAACCACGCCGACAGTATAGTCTCTGTAACCACGCCGACAGTATAGTCTCTGTAACCACGCCGACAGTATAGTCTCTGTAACCACGCCGACAGCATAGACTCTGTAACCACGCCGACAGCATAGACTCTTTAACCACGCCGACAGCATAGACTCTGTAACCACGCCGACAGCATAGACTCTGTAACCACGCCGACAGCATAGTCTCTGTAACCACGCCGACAGTATAGTCTCTGTAACCACGCCGACAGTATAGTCTCTGTAACCACGCCGACAGTATAGTCTCTGTAACCACGCCGACAGTATAGTCTGTTACCACGCCGACAGTATAGTCTTTGTTACCACGCCGACAGTAGTTTATGTGATTCAGTCCATGCATGAGTTTGTGGCGTTCCAGGAGCCACGTGTGTTTACGTACCTATAACCACCAGGTTGAGTAGAGACTTGCCCCCTTGTCTCTTCTCCAGCTCTGCCCGGACGTTCAGCTGCTGCTTGGCCTTCCCCGGGGTACGTCCTGGGGTGGGGACGGAAGGGGGCTCCTCTGACACCCCGAACCCTTTAGAGGGTGTCTCCGGACGCTTGGAGGGGGTGTCAGGGCTGGTTTTCATGGTCATGTCGTCAGGGCTACCCCCGCGATGGACGGAGGGGCTGGGGACAACCCCGTTCTCCTCTGTACTGGATGGACAGGACAACAAGAGGAGAGGAATCATTTATTTAACTTCTTCTTCTTGTTAAGAAACTCTTCAGTATAACCCTGGTAAGACATGCTACACTCAACTTAGTTTGTTTTGATAGGACAGTGAAGAGGAGACGGGGAAGAAGAAGAGGGGACGGGGAAGAGGAGACGGGGAAGAGGGGACGGGGAAGAGGGGACGGGGAAGAGGGGACGGTGAAGAGGGGACGGGGAAGAGGAGACGGGGAAGAGGGGACGGGGAAGAGGAGACGGGGAAGAGGAGACGGGGAAGAGGGGACGGGGAAGAGGGGACGGGGAAGAAGAGACGGGGAAGAGGAGACGGGGAAGAAGAGACGGGGAAGAGGAGACGGGGAAGAGGAGACGGGGAAGAGGAGACGGGGAAGAGGAGACGGGGAAGAGGAGACGGGGAAGAGGAGACGGGGAAGAGGGGACGGGGAAGTGGACACGGGGAAGAGGGGACGGGGAAGAGGAGACGGGGAAGAAGAGACGGGGAAGAGGAGACTGGGAAGAGGAGGCGGGGAAGAGGGGACGGGGAAGAGGAGACGGGGAAGAGGAGACGGGGAAGAGGAGACGGGGAAGAGGACACGGGGAAGAGGAGACGGGGAAGAGGAGACGGGGAAGAGGGGACGGGGAAGAGGGAACGGGGAAGAGGAGACAGTGAAGAGGAGACGGGGAAGGGGAGACGGGGAAGAGGGGACGGGGAAGAGGAGACGGGGAAGAGGGGACGGGGAAGAGGAGACGGGGAAGAGGAGACGGGGAAGAGGAGACGGGGAAGAGGAGACGGGGAAGAGGAGACGGGGAAGAGGAGACGGGGAAGAGGGGACGGGGAAGAGGAGACGGGGAAGAGGAGACGGGGAAGAGGGGACGGGGAAGAGGAGACGGGGAAGAGGGGACGGGGAAGAGGAGACGGGGAAGAGGGGACGGGGAAGAGGAAGAGGGGACGGGGAAGAGGAGACGGGGAAGAGGAGACGGGGAAGAGGAGACGGGGAAGAGGGGACGGGGAAGAGGGGACGGGGAAGAGGGGACGGGGAAGAGGGAACGGGGAAGAGGAGACGGTGAAGAGGAGACGGTGAAGAGGAGACGGGGAAGAGGGGACGGGGAAGAGGAGACGGGGAAGATGAGACGGGGAAGAGGGGACGGGGAAGAGGGGACGAGGAAGAGGGGACGGGGAAGAGGAGACGGGGAAGAGGAGACGGGGAAGAGGGGACGGGGAAGAGGGGACGGGGAAGAGGAGACGGGGAAGACGGGACGGGGAAGACGGGACAGGGAAGAGGGGACGGGGAAGAGGAGACGGGGAAGAGGGGACGGGGAAGAGGGGACGGGGAAGAGGGGACGGGGAAGAGGAGACAGGGAATAGGGGACGGGGAAGAGGAGACGGGGAAGAGGGGACGGGGAAGAGGACGACAAGTGTCACGAAACTCGTCTGAAGGTAACAAATTCAAATGAAGGGAAGCATGAAGGTAGTTTTGTGCCAACAAAAATAAGGGGTTAAAACATGTGTCCAAAAAATATATATATATACACACAATACCAGTCAAAAGTTTTAGAACACCTACTCATTCAAGGGTTTTGGTTTGCATCAAAACAATAAAATAACACATTATGGAATCATGTGGTAACCAAAAAAAGTGTTAAACAAATAAAAATACAGTTGAAGTCGGAAGTTTACATACACCTTAGCCAAATACATTTAGACTCAGTTTTTCCACAATTCCTGACATTTAATCAGAGTAAAAATTCCCTGTCTCAGGTCAGTTAGGATCACCACTATATTTTAAGAATGTGAGATGTCAGAATAATAGTAGAGAGAATGATTTATTTCAGCTTTTATTTCTTTCATCACATTCCCAGTGGGTCAGAAGTTTACATACACTCAATTAGTATTTGGTAGCATTGCCTTTAAATTGTTTAACTTGTGTAAAACGTTTCAGGTAGCCTTCCACAAGCTTCCCAAAGTAAATTAAATTGGGTGAATTTTGGCCCATTCCTCCTGACAGAGCTGGTGTAACTGAGTCAGGTTTGTAGGGCTTCCTTGCTCGCACACGATTTTTCAGTTCTGCCCACACATTTTCTATAGTATTGAGGTCAGGGCTTTGTGATGGCCACTACAATACCTTGACTTTGTTGTCCTTAAGCCATTTTGCCACAACTTTGGAAGTGTGCTTGGGGTCATTGTCCATTTGGAAGACCCATTTGCGACCAAACTTCCTAACTGTTGTCTTGAGATGTTGCTTCAATATATCCACATAATTTTCCTGCCTCATGATGCCAACTATTTTGTGAAGTGCACCAGTCCCTCCTGCAGCAACGCACCCCCACAACATGATACTGCCACCCCTGTGCTTCACGGTTGGGATGGTGTTCTTCGGCTTGCAAGCCTCCCACTTTTTCCTCCAAACATAACGATGGTCATTATGGCCAAACAGTTCTATTTTTGTTTCATCAGACCAGAGGAGATTTCTCCAAAAAGTACAATCTTTGTCCCCATGTGCAGTTGCAAACTGTAGTCTGGCTTTTTTATGGTGGTTTTGGAGCAGTGGCTTCTTCCTTGCTGAGCGGCCTTTCAGGTCATGTCGATATAGGACTCGTTTTACTGTGGATATAGATACTTTTGTACTCATTTCCTCCAGCATCTTCACAAGGTCCTTTGCTGTTGTTCTGGGATTGACTTGCACTTTTCACACCAAAGTACATTCATCTCTGGGAGACAGAACGCGTCTCCTTCCTGAGCGGTATGACGGCTGTGTGGTCCCGTGGTGTTTATACTTGCGTACTATTGTTTGTACAGATGAACGTGGTACCTTCAGGCGTTTGGAAATTGCTCCCAAGGATCAACCAGACTTGTGGAGGTCTACAATAATTTTTCTAAGGTCTTGGCTGATTTCTTTTGATTTTCCCATGATGTCAAGCAAATAGGCACTGAGTTTGAAGGTAGGCCTTGAAATACATCCACAGGTATATCTTGAAGGAGTTCCCACATATGCTGAGCAGTTGGCTGCTTTTCCTTCACTCTGCGGTCTAACTCATCCCAAACCATCTCAATTGGGTTGAGTTCGGGTGATTGTGGAGGCCAGGTCATATGATGCAGCACTCCATCACTCTCCTTCTTGGTCAAATGGCCCTAACACAGTCGGGAGGTGTGTTTTGGGTCATTGTCCTGTTGTAAAACAAATGATAGTCTCACTAAGCGCAAACCAGATGGGATGGCGTATCGCTGCAGAATGCTGTGGTAGCCATGCTGGTTAAGTGTGCCTTGAATTCTAAAAAAATCACAGACAGTGTCACCAGCGAAGCACCACCACACCATAACACCTCCTCCTCCATGCTTCACGGTGGGAACCACACATGCGGAGATCATCCGTTCGACTCCTCTGCGTCACAAAGACACGGTGGTTGGAACCAAACATCTCTAATTTGGACTCATCAGACCAAAGGACAGATTTCCACCGATCTAATGTCCATTGATCGTGTTTCTTGGCCCAAGCAAGTCTCTTCTTCTTGTTGGTGTCCTTTAGTAGTGGTTTCTTTACAGCAATTCGACCACGAAGACCTGACTCACACAGTCTCCTCTGAACATTGATGTTGAGATGTGTCTGTTACTTGAACTCTGTGAAGCATTTATTTGGGCTGCAATTTCTGAGGCTGGTAACTCTAATGAACTTATCCTCTGCAGCAGAGGTAACTCTGGGTCTTCCTTTGCTGTGGCGGTCCTCATGAGAGCCAGTTTCAGTTTCATCATAGCGCTTGATGGTTTTTGCGACTGCACTTGAAGAAACTTTCAAAGTTCTTGACATTTTCCAGATTGACTGACCTTCATGTCTTAAAGTAATGATAGACTGTAGTTTCTCTTCGCTTATTTGAGTTGTTCTTGCCATAATATGGACTTGGTCTTTTATTAAATAGGGCTATCTTCTGTATACCACCCGTACCTTGTCACAACACAACTGATTGGCTCAAATGCATTAAGGAAAGAAATTCCACAAATTAACTTTTAACAAGGTACACCTGTTAATTGAAATGCATTCCAGGTGACTACCTCATGAAGCTGGTTGAGAGAATGCCAAGAGTGTGCAAAACTGTCATCAAGGCAAAGGGTGGCTACTTTGAAGAATCTCAAATAAAAAATATATTTTTATTTGTTGAATACTTTTTTGGTTACTACATGATTCCATATGTGTTAATTCATAGTTTTAATGTCTTCAATATTATTCTACAATGTAGAAAATAATGAAAATGAAGAAAAACCCTTGAGTAGGCCTATACTTTTAAAGACAAAATTCTATATTTTAGCAAATCATTATTTTTGTTATTTTGGGGGGGGATACCAAAAGGGATCCTAAAACTCCAACTCAAAGAGCTAATTGATCTTAAACCAATTCTGTTTGATAAGTACTACCCCCCCAACTGCTTAAACTTTTAGAGGTTTTAAAACCATAATTTTTGATGTACAGTAGTGGCATAGGAAGGAGATCAGGGTGTGTTGTCTGTCCCTGTCCCCAACTGACCCTGTCCCCTAATGTCCCCGTTTCAGTCTCAAAATGTCCATGTCCCTAACTGTCCCTGTTCCCGTCCCAAATGTCGATGTTCCCGTCCCCAAATGTCCCTGTTCCCAACTGTCCCTGTCCCCAACTGTCCCTGTTCCCGTCCCCAACTGTTCCCGTCCCCTACTGTCCCTGTCCCCAACTGACCCTGTTCCCGTCCCCAACTGTTCCCGTCCCCTACTGTCCCTGTCCCTGTCCCCAACTGACCCTGTTCCCGTCCCCAACTGTTCCCGTCCCCTACTGTCCCTGTTACCGTCCCCAACTGTCCCTGCTCCCATCCCCAACTGTCTCCGTCCCCATTCCCAACTGTCCCCAACTGTCCCTGTTCCCAACTGTTCCCGTCCCCAACTGTTCCCATTCCCAGCTGTTCCCGTCCCCAACTGTTCCCATTCCCAGCTGTTCCCGTCCCCAACTGTCCCTGTCCCCAACTATTCTTGTCCCCAACTGTTCCCATCCCTAACTGTCCCTGTCCCAGTTCCCAACTGTCCCTGTCCCCAACTGTCCCTGTTCCTGTCCCCATTCACAACTGTCCCTGTCCCCAACTGTTCCCGTCCCCAACTGTTCCCGTCCCCAACTGTTCTTGTCCCCAACTATTCTTGTCCCCAACTGTTCCCGTCCCCTACTGTCCCTGTTACCGTCCCCAACTGTCCCTGTCCCCAACTGTCCCTGTCCCCAACTGTCCCTGTCCCTAACTGTCCCTGTTCCCGTCCCCAACTGTTCCCGTCCCCTACTGTCCCTGTCCCCAACTGTCCCTGTTCCCGTCCCCAACTGTTCCCGTCCCCTACTGTCCCTGTCCCCAACTGTCCCTGTTCCCATCCCCAACTGTTCCCATCCCCAACTGTCCCTGTCCCCAACTGTCCCTGTCCCTAACTGTCCCTGTTCCCATCCCCAACTGTTCCCATCCCCAACTGTCCCTGTTCCCATCCCCAACTGTCCCTGTTCTCATCCCCAACTGTCCCTGTTCCCGTCCCCAACTGTCCCTGTTCCTGTCCCCAACTGTTCCCGTCCCCAACTGTCCCTGTCCCCAACTGTCCCTGTCCCCAACTGTCCCTGTCCCCAACTGTCCCAGTCCCCAACTGTCCCAGTCCCCAACTGTCCCTGTCCCCAACTGTTCCCGTCCCCAACTGTTCCCGTCCCCAACTGTTCCCGTCCCCAACTGTTCCCGTCCCCAACTGTTCCCGTCCCCAACTTTTCCCATTCCCAGCTGTTCCCGTCCCCAACTGTCCCTGTCCCCAACTATTCTTATCCCCAACAATTCTCATCCCTAACTGTCCCTGTCCCCGTTCCCAACTGTCCCCGTCCCCAACTGTCCCTGCTCCCATCCCCAACTGTCTCCGTCCCCATTCCCAACTGTTCCCGTCCCCAACTGTTCCCGTCCCCAACTGTTCCCATTCCCAGCTGTTCCCGTCCCCAACTGTCCCTGTCCCCAACTATTCTTGTCCCCAACTGTTCCCATCCCTAACTGTCCCTGTCCCCGTTCCCAACTGTCCCCGTCCCCAACTGTCCCTGTTCCTGTCCCTGTCCCCAACTGTTCCCGTCCCCAACTGTTCCTGTCCCCAACTGTTCTTGTCCCCAACTATTCTTGTCCCCAACTATTCTTGTCCCCAACTGTTCCCGTCCCCTACTGTCCCTGTTACCGTCCCCAACTGTCCCTGTCCCTGTCCCCAACTGTCCCTGTCCCCAACTGTCCCTGTCCCCAACTGTCCCTGTCCCCAACTGTCCCTGTTCCCATCCCCAACTGTCCCTGTTCCTGTCCCCAACTGTTCCCGTCCCCAACTGTCCCTGTTCCTGTCCCCAACTGTTCCCGTCCCCAACTGTCCCTGTTCCTGTCCCCAACTGTCCCTGTCCCCAACTGTCCCTGTCCCCAACTGTCCCTGTCCCCAACTGTCCCTGTCCCCAACTGTCCCTGTCCCCAACTGTCCCTGTCCCCAACTGTCCCTGTCCCCAACTGGTCCCGTCCCCAACTGGTCCCGTCCCCAACTGGTCCCGTCCCCAACTGTTCCCGTCCTCAACTGTTCCCGTCCCCAACTGTTCCCGTCCCCTACTGTCCCTGTCCCCAACTGTCCCTGTTCCCGTCCCCAACTGTTCCCGTCCCCTACTGTCCCTGTCCCCAACTGTCCCTGTTCCCGTCCCCAACTGTTCCCATCCCCAACTGTCCCTGTCCCCAACTGTCCCTGTCCCTAACTGTCCCTGTTCCCATCCCCAACTGTTCCCATCCCCAACTGTCCCTGTTCCCATCCCCAACTGTCCCTGTTCTCATCCCCAACTGTCCCTGTTCCCGTCCCCAACTGTCCCTGTTCCTGTCCCCAACTGTTCCCGTCCCCAACTGTCCCTGTCCCCAACTGTCCCTGTCCCCAACTGTCCCTGTCCCCAACTGTCCCTGTCCCCAACTGTCCCAGTCCCCAACTGTCCCTGTCCCCAACTGTTCCCGTCCCCAACTGTTCCCGTCCCCAACTGTTCCCGTCCCCAACTGTTCCCGTCCCCAACTGTTCCCGTCCCCAACTGTTCCCGTCCCCAACTGTTCCCATTCCCAGCTGTTCCCGTCCCCAACTGTCCCTGTCCCCAACTATTCTTATCCCCAACAATTCTCATCCCTAACTGTCCCTGTCCCCGTTCCCAACTGTCCCCGTCCCCAACTGTCCCTGCTCCCATCCCCAACTGTCTCCGTCCCCATTCCCAACTGTTCCCGTCCCCAACTGTTCCCGTCCCCAACTGTTCCCATTCCCAGCTGTTCCCGTCCCCAACTGTCCCTGTCCCCAACTATTCTTGTCCCCAACTGTTCCCATCCCTAACTGTCCCTGTCCCCGTTCCCAACTGTCCCCGTCCCCAACTGTCCCTGTTCCTGTCCCTGTCCCCAACTGTTCCCGTCCCCAACTGTTCCTGTCCCCAACTGTTCTTGTCCCCAACTATTCTTGTCCCCAACTGTTCCCGTCCCCTACTGTCCCTGTTACCGTCCCCAACTGTCCCTGTCCCTGTCCCCAACTGTCCCTGTCCCCAACTGTCCCTGTCCCCAACTGTCCCTGTCCCCAACTGTCCCTGTCCCCAACTGTCCCTGTTCCCAACTGTCCCTGTTCCCATCCCCAACTGTCCCTGTTCCCATCCCCAACTGTCCCTGTTCCTGTCCCCAACTGTTCCCGTCCCCAACTGTCCCTGTTCCTGTCCCCAACTGTCCCTGTTCCCGTCCCCAACTGTCCCTGTCCCCAACTGTCCCTGTCCCCAACTGTCCCTGTCCCCAACTGTCCCTGTCCCCAACTGTCCCTGTCCCCAACTGTCCCTGTCCCCAACTGGTCCCGTCCCCAACTGGTCCCGTCCCCAACTGGTCCCGTCCCCAACTGTTCCCGTCCCCAACTGTTCCCGTCCTCAACTGTTCCCGTCCCCAACTGTTCCCATTCCCAGCTGTTCCCGTCCCCAACTGTCCCTGTCCCCAACTATTCTTGTCCCCAACTGTTCCCATCCCTAACTGTCCCTGTCCCCATCCCCAACTGTCCCCGTTCCCGTCCCCAACTGTCCCCGTTCCCATCCCCAACTGTCCCTGTTCCCATCCCCAACTGTCCCTGTTCCTGTCCCCAACTGTTCCCGTCCCCAACTGTCCCTGTTCCTGTCCCCAACTGTCCCTGTTCCTGTCCCCAACTGTCCCTGTCCCCAACTGTCCCTGTCCCCAACTGTCCCTGTCCCCAACTGTCCCTGTCCCCAACTGTCCCTGTCCCCAACTGTCCCTGTCCCCAACTGTCCCTGTCCCCAACTGTCCCTGTCCCCAACTGTCCCTGTCCCCAACTGGTCCCGTCCCCAACTGGTCCCGTCCCCAACTGGTCCCGTCCCCAACTGTTCCCGTCCCCAACTGTTCCCGTCCTCAACTGTTCCCGTCCTCAACTGTTCCCGTCCCCAACTGTTCCCATTCCCAGCTGTTCCCGTCCCCAACTGTCCCTGTCCCCAACTATTCTTGTCCCCAACTGTTCCCATCCCTAACTGTCCCTGTCCCCATCCCCAACTGTCCCCGTTCCCGTCCCCAACTGTCCCCGTCCCCAACTGTCCCTGTTCCTGTCCCCATCCCCAACTGTCCCTGTTCCTGTCCCCATCCCCAACTGTCCCTGTCCCCATCCCCAACTGTCCCTGTCCCCATCCCCAACTGTCCCTGTTACCGTCCCCAACTGTCCCTGTCCCCAACTGTCCCCAACTGTCCCTGTTCCCAACTATTCTTGTCCCCAACTATTCTTGTCCCTAACTGTCCCTGTCCCCATCCCCAACTGTCCCTGTTCCCATCCCCAACTGTCCCCGTTCCCGTCCCCAACTGTCCCCGTCCCCAACTGTCCCTGTTCCTGTCCCCATCCCCAACTGTCCCTGTCCCCAACTGTCCCTGTTCCTGTCCCCAACTGTTCCTGTCCCCAACTGTCCCTGTTCCTGTCCCCAACTGTCCCTGTCCCCAACTGTTCCTGTTCCTGTCCCCAACTGTTCCTGTCCCCAACTGTTCCTGTCCCCAACTGTCCCTGTTCCTGTCCCCAACTGTTCCCGTCCCCAACTGTTCCTGTCCCCAACTGTCCCTGTTCCTGTCCCCAACTGTCCCTGTTCCCGTCCCCAACTGTCCCTGTTCCCGTCCCCAACTGTTCCCGTCCCCAACTGTTCCCGTCCCCAACTGTTCCCGTCCCCAACTGTTCCTGTCCCCAACTGTTCCTGTCCCCAACTGTTCCTGTCCCCGTCCCCAACTGTTCCTGTCCCCGTCCCCAACTGTTCCTGTCCCCAACTGTTCCTGTCCCCGTCCCCAACTGTTCCTGTCCCCAACTGTCCCCAACTGTTCCTGTCCCCAGCTGTTCCTGTCCCCAACTGTTCCTGTCCCCAACTGTTCCTGTCCCGTCCCCAACTGTTCCTGTCCCCAACTGTCCCCAACTGTTCCTGTCCCCAGCTGTTCCTGTCCCCAACTGTTCCTGTCCCCAACTGTTCCTGTCCCCGTCCCCAACTGTCCCCAACTGTTCCTGTCCCCAGCTGTTCCTGTCCCCAACTGTTCCTGTCCCCAACTGTTCCTGTCCCCAACTGTTCCTGTCCCCAACTGTTCCTGTCCCCAACTGTTCCTGTCCCCAACTGTTCCTGTCCCCAACTGTTCCTGTCCCCAGCTGTTCCTGTCCCCAACTGTTCCTGTCCCCAACTGTTCCTGTCCCCAACTGTTCCTGTCCCCAACTGCTATAGTCGTTATCTCTCCAGTCTGCTCCAGAGAAAAGCTGATGAACATTGTGTGTGTGTGTGTGTGTGTGTTGTGTGTGTTGTGTGTGTGTGTGTGTGCGTGCGCTATACCTCGGCACGTCAAAGCCCATGGTCCGTCTCTTCCCTGAGACGGTCATGCGGGCCACTTTAGGCAGAACCTCTGAGTCCAGTTGACACTGCCCCGCCTCACGGCCCTTAGCTGGAGGAGAGAGAGACACACACTCAGTAATACACACAAACACACACACTTCATGCAACTCCATACAAACACACACAATAATATTCTCTCTCACACAGTAATACAACAACACAGAGTATACACAGTATAATTATGCAATTTTTATGTATAACTTAACACATTAATTTGAGTGAACTAGTAAAGCACTACAAGTGCAGAACCATTAGCAAATATACAAGGTGTGTGTCAGATGTATTTGAATACTACACAGATACAGCTAGCTTCATCAACAGATACAGCTAGCTTCATCAACAGATACATCTAGCTTCATCAACAGATACAGCTGGCTTCATCAACAGATACATCTAGCTTCATCAACAGATACAGCTAGCTTCATCAACAGATACTGCTGGCTTCATCAACAGATACTGCTAGCTTCATCAACAGATACAGCTAGCTTCATCAACAGATACATCTAGCTTCATCAACAGATACATCTAGCTTCATCAACAGATACATCTAGCTTCATCAACAGATACATCTAGCTTCATCAACAGATACAGCTAGCTATATCAACAGATACTGCTGGCTTCATCAACAGATACAGCTGGCTTCATCAACAGATACAGCTGGCTTCATCAACAGATACAGCTGGCTTCGTCAACAGATACAGCTGGCTTCGTCAACATACAGCTGGCTTCGTCAACAGATACAGCTGGCTTCGTCAACAGATACAGCTAGCTTCGTCAACAGATACAGCTGGCTTCATCAACAGATACAGCTGGCTTCATCAACAGATACAGCTAGCTTCATCAACAGATACAGCTAGCTTCATCAACAGATACAGCTGGCTTCATCAACAGATACATCTAGCTTCATCAACAGATACAGCTAGCTTCATCAACAGATACATCTAGCTTCATTAACAGATACAGCTAGCTTCATCAACAGATACAGCTAGCTTCATCAACAGATACATCTAGCTTCATCAACAGATACATCTAGCTTCATCAACAGATACAGCTGGCTTCATCAACAGATACTGCTGGCTTCAACAGATACTGCTAGCTTCATCAACAGATACAGCTAGCTTCATCAACAGATACAGCTAGCTTCATCAACAGATACAGCTAGCTTCATCAACAGATACAGCTAGCTTCATCAACAGATACATCTGGCTTCATCAACAGATACAGCTAGCTTCATCAACAGATACAGATGGCTTCATCAACAGATACAGCTAGCTTCATCAACAGATACAGCTAGCTTCATCAACAGATACAGCTAGCTTCATCAACAGATACTGCTAGCTTCATCAACAGATACAGCTAGCTTCATCAACAGATACAGCTGGCTTCATCAACAGATACAGCTGGCTTCATCAACAGATACAGCTAGCTTCATCAACAGATACTGCTAGCTTCATCAACAGATACAGCTAGCTTCATCAACAGATACTGCTAGCTTCATCAACAGATACAGCTAGCTTCATCAACAGATACAGCTAGCTTCATCAACAGATACAGCTAGCTTCATCAACAGATACATCTAGCTTCATCAACAGATACATCTAGCTTCATCAACAGATACAGCTGGCTTCATCAACAGATACAGCTGGCTTCATCAACAGATACAGCTAGCTTCATCAACAGATACAGCTAGCTTCATCAACAGATACAGCTGGCTTCATCAACAGATTTAACAGCCCCATAGTATTAGTGTAGAGACTGTGGAGGTAACAGTCCATTAGTATAGAGACTGTGGAGGTAACAGTCCATTAGTATTAGTGTAGAGACTGTGGAGGTAACAGTCCATTAGTATAGAGACTGTGAAGGTAACAGTCCATTACTATTAGTATAGAGACTGTGGAGGTAACAGTCCATTAGTATAGAGACTGTGGAGGTAACAGTCCATTAGTATAGAGACTGTGAAGGTAACAGTCCATTAGTATTAGTGTAGAGACTGTGGAGGTAACAGTCCATTAGTATAGAGACTGTGGATGTAACAGTCCATTAGTATTAGTGTAGAGACTGTGGAGGTAACAGTCCATTAGTATTAGTATAGAGACTGTGGAGGTAACAGTCCATTAGTATTAGTGTAGAGACTGTGGAGGTAACAGTCCATTAGTATTAGTGTAGAGACTGTGGAGGTAACAGTCCATTAGTATAGAGACTGTGGAGGTAACAGTCCATTAGTATTAGTATAGAGACTGTGGAGGTAACAGTCCATTAGTATTAGTATAGAGACTGTGGAGGTAACAGTCCATTAGTATTAGTATAGAGACTGTGGAGGTAACAGTCCATTAGTATAGAGACTGTGGATGTAACAGTCCATTAGTATTAGTGTAGAGACTGTGGATGTAACAGTCCATTAGTATAGAGACTGTGGAGGTAACAGTCCATTAGTGTAGAGACTGTGGAGGTAA
The DNA here is from genome assembly GCF_029448725.1 of Salvelinus fontinalis. Classification (NCBI taxonomy): domain Eukaryota; kingdom Metazoa; phylum Chordata; class Actinopteri; order Salmoniformes; family Salmonidae; genus Salvelinus; species Salvelinus fontinalis. The sequence goes on along the minus strand of NC_074684.1, from coordinate 42,365,552 downwards.
CAGTCCATTAGTATTAGTGTAGAGACTGTGGAGGTAACAGTCCATTAGTATAGAGACTGTGGAGGTAACAGTCCATTAGTATTAGTGTAGAGACTGTGGAGGTAACAGTCCATTAGCATTAGTATAGAGACTGTGGATGTAACAGTCCATTAGTATAGAGACTGTGGATGTAACAGTCCATTAGTATAGAGACTGTGGAGGTAACAGTCCATTAGTATTAGTATAGAGACTGTGGATGTAACAGTCCATTAGTATAGAGACTGTGGAGGTAACAGTCCATTAGTATAGAGACTGTGGAGGTAACAGTCCATTAGTATAGAGACTGTGGAGGTAACAGTCCATTAGTATAGAGACTGTGGAGGTAACAGTCCATTAGTATTAGTGTAGAGACTGTGGAGGTAACAGTCTATTAGTATTAGTATAGAGACTGTGGAGGTAACAGTCCATTAGTATTAGTATAGAGACTGTGGAGGTAACAGTCCATTAGTATAGAGACTGTGGAGGTAACAGTCCATTAGTATTAGTGTAGAGACTGTGGAGGTAACAGTCCATTAGTATTAGTATAGAGACTGTGGAGGTAACAGTCCATTAGTATAGAGACTGTGGAGGTAACAGTCCATTAGTATTAGTGTAGAGACTGTGGAGGTAACAGTCCATTAGTATTAGTATAGAGACTGTGGAGGTAACAGTCCATTAGTATTAGTATAGAGACTGTGGAGGTAACAGTCCATTAGTATAGAGACTGTGGAGGTAACAGTCCATTAGTATAGAGACTGTGGAGGTAACAGTCCATTAGTATTAGTGTAGAGACTGTGGAGGTAACAGTCCATTAGTATTAGTATAGAGACTGTGGAGGTAACAGTCCATTAGTATTAGTATAGAGACTGTGAAGGTAACAGTCCATTAGTATAGAGACTGTGGATGTAACAGTCCATTAGTATTAGTGTAGAGACTGTGGATGTAACAGTCCATTAGTATTAGTATAGAGACTGTGGAGGTAACAGTCCATTAGTATAGAGACTGTGGAGGTAACAGTCCATTAGTATTAGTGTAGAGACTGTGAAGGTAACAGTCCATTAGTATAGAGACTGTGAAGGTAACAGTCCATTAGTATTAGTGTAGAGAATGTGGACGTAACAGTCCATTAGTATTAGAGTAGAGACTGTGGATGTAACAGTCCATTAGTATTAGTGTAGAGACTGTGGAGGTAACAGTCCATTAGTATTAGTATAGAGACTGTGGAGGTAACAGTTCATTAGTATTAGTGTAGAGACTGTGGAGGTAACAGTCCATTAGTATAGAGACTGTGGAGGTAACAGTCCATTAGTATTAGTATAGAGACTGTGGAGGTAACAGTCCATTAGTATAGAGACTGTGGAGGTAACAGTCCATTAGTATTAGTGTAGAGACTGTGGAGGTAACAGTCCATTAGTATAGAGACTGTGGAGGTAACAGTCCATTAGTATTAGTATAGAGACTGTGGAGGTAACAGTCCATTAGTATTAGTGTAGAGACTGTGGAGGTAACAGTCCATTAGTATAGAGACTGTGGAGGTAACAGTCCATTAGTATTAGTATAGAGACTGTGGAGGTAACAGTCCATTAGTATAGAGACTGTGGAGGTAACAGTCCATTAGTATTAGTGTAGAGACTGTGGAGGTAACAGTCCTTTAGTATAGAGACTGTGGAGGTAACAGTCCATTAGTATTAGTGTAGAGACTGTGGAGGTAACAGTCCATTAGTATTAGTGTAGAGACTGTGGAGGTAACAGTCCATTAGTGTAGAGACTGTGGAGGTAACAGTCCATTAGTATTAGTATAGAGACTGTGGATGGTTCGTGCTTTGTCATTCCTCTCTGAAACAAACCCTTAACTGATGAGTCTGCTACAGGGCCTGGGCTGGGCCTAGCTAGATGAGTCAGGAGGTGCTGGTATGACTGGGAACACTGGTAGCCTGGTCGATAAAGGGTTAATTTCAGAACTGGCAGTTGCTGTGGAAATACAACGGTGATACATTTTGCAGAATGATTCTTGGGGCGCTGACTAAACAAACGCAATACCTTGTCATGAACACAAATGTACTCACACACACAGCACTGTCTCTCTCTCTCACACACACAGCACTGTCTCTCTCTCTCACACACACAGCACTGTCTCACACACACACAGCACGGTCTCTCTCTCACACACACAGCACTGTCTCTCACACACACAGCACTGTCTCACACACACACAGCACGGTCTCTCTCTCACACACACAGCACTGTCTCTCTCTCACACACACACAGCACTGTCTCTCTCACACACACACACAGCACTGTCTCACACACACACAGCACGGTCTCTCTCACACAGAGCACTGTCTCTCTCACACACAGCACTGTCTCTCACACACACAGCACTGTCTCTCTCTCACACACACACAGCACTGTCTCTCTCACACACAGCACTGTCTCTCACACACACAGCACTGTCTCTCACACACACAGCACTGTCTCTCTCACACACAGCACTGTCTCACACACACACAGCACTGTCTCACACACACACAGCACTGTCTCACACACACACAGCACTGTCTCTCTCACACACACACAGCACTGTCTCTCTCTCACACACACAACACTGTCTCTCTCACACACACCACTGTCTCTCTCTCACACACCACTGTCTCTCTCTCACACACCACTGTCTCTCTCTCACACACACACACCACTGTCTCTCTCTCACACACACAGCACTGTCTCTCACACACAGCACTGTCTCTCACACACACAGCACTGTCTCACACACACACAGCACTGTCTCTCTCACACACACACAGCACTGTCTCTCTCTCACACACACAGCACTGTCTCTCTCTCACACACACACAGCACTGTCTCTCTCTCACACACACACCACTGTCTCTCTCTCACAAACACAGCACTGTCTCTCACACACACAGCACTGTCTCTCTCTCACAAACACAGCACTGTCTCTCACACACACAGCACTGTCTCTCTCACACACAGCACTGTCTCTCTCACACACAGCACTGTCTCTCTCTCACACACACCTCGTCCACAGACTGCAGTCACACCTCGTCCACAGACTGCAGTCACACCTAGTCCACAGACTGCTGACACACCTAGTCCACAGACTGCTGACACACCTAGTCCACAGACTGCAGTCACACCTTGTCCACAGACTGCTGACACACCTAGTCCACAGACTGCAGTCACACCTTGTCCACAGAAAGCAGTCACACCTTGTCCACAGACTGCAGTCACACCTTGTCCACAGACTGCTGACACACCTAGTCCACAGACTGCTGACACACATAGTCCACAGACTGTTGACACACCTAGTCCACAGACTGCTGACACACCTAGTCCACAGACTGCTGACACACCTAGTCCACAGACTGCTGACACACCTAGTCCACAGACTGCTGACACACCTAGTCCACAGACTGCTGACACACCTAGTCCACAGACTGCTGACACACCTAGTCCACAGACTGCTGACACACCTAGTCCACAGACTGCAGTTACACCTAGTCCACAGACTGCTGACACACCTAGTCCACAGACTGCTGACACACCTAGTCCACAGACTGCTGACACACCTAGTCCACAGACTGCTGACACACCTAGTCCACAGACTGCTGACACACCTAGTCCACAGACTGCTGACACACCTAGTCCACAGACTGCTGACACACCTAGTCCACAGACTGCTGACACACCTAGTCCACAGACTGTTGACACACCTAGTCCACAGACTGCAGTTACACCTAGTCCACAGACTGCTGACACACCTAGTCCACAGACTGAAATTACACCTAGTCCACAGACTGCTGTTACACCTAGTCCACAGACTGCTGACACACCTAGTCCACAGACTGCTGACACACCTAGTCCACAGACTGAAATTACACCTATTCCACAGACTGAAATTACACCTAGTCCACAGACTGCTGTTACACCTAGTCCACAGACTGCTGACACACCTAGTCCACAGACTGCTGACACACCTAGTCCACAGACTGAAATTACACCTAGTCCACAGACTGTTGACACACCTAGTCCACAGACTGAAATCACACCTAGTCCACAGACTGCTGTTACACCTAGTCCACAGACTGCTGACACACCTAGTCCACAGACTGCTGACACACCTAGTCCACAGACTGCTGACACACCTAGTCCACAGACTGAAATTACACATAGTCCACAGACTGAAATTACACCTAGTCCACAGAGTGAAATCACACCTAGTCCACAGACTGCTGACACACCTAGTCCACAGACTGCAGTTACACCTAGTCCACAGACTGCTGTTACACCTAGTCCACAGACTGCAGTTACACCTAGTCCACAGACTGAAATTACACCTAGTCCACAGACTGCTGACACACCTAGTCCACAGACTGCAGTTACACCTAGTCCACAGACTGAAATTACACCTAGTCCACAGAGTGAAATCACACCTAGTCCACAGAGTGAAATCACACCTAGTCCACAGACTGCTGACACACCTAGTCCACAGACTGCAGTTACACCTAGTCCACAGACTGCTGTTACACCTAGTCCACAGACTGCAGTTACACCTAGTCCACAGACTGAAATTACACCTAGTCCACAGACTGCTGACACACCTAGTCCACAGACTGCAGTTACACCTAGTCCACAGACTGCTGTTACACCTAGTCCACAGACTGCTGACACACCTAGTCCACAGACTGCTGTTACACACCTAGTCCACAGACTGCTGTTACACCTAGTCCACAGACTGCAGTTACACCTAGTCCACAGACTGCTGACACATCTAGTCCACAGACTGCTGACACACCTAGTCTACAGACTGCTGACACACCTAGTCCACAGACTGCTGACACACCTAGTCCACAGACTGCTGACACACCTAGTCCACAGACTGCTGACACACCTAGTCCACAGACTGCGGTCACACCTAGTCCACAGACTGCTGACACACCTAGTCCACAGACTGCTGACACACCTTGTCCACAGACTGCTGACACACCTAGTCCAGACTGCTGACACACCTAGTCCACAGACTGCTGACACACCTAGTCCACAGACTGCTGTTACACCTAGTCCACAGACTGCAGTTACACCTAGTCCACAGACTGCTGACACACCTAGTCCACAGACTGCTGACACACCTAGTCCACAGACTGCTGACACACCTAGTCCACAGACTGCTGACACACCTAGTCCACAGACTGAAATTACATCTTGTCCACAGACTGCAGTCACACCTAGTCCACAGACTGCTGACACACCTCGTCCACAGACTGCAGTCACACCTTGTCCACAGACTGCTGTTACACCTCGTCCACAGACTGCTGACACACCTAGTCCACAGACTGCTGACACACCTAGTCCACAGACTGCTGACACACCTAGTCCACAGACTGCTGACACACCTAGTCCACAGACTGCAGTCACACCTAGTCCACAGACTGCTGACACACCTAGTCCACAGACTGCTGACACACCTAGTCCACAGACTGCTGACACACCTAGTCCACAGACTGCTGACACACCTAGTCCACAGACTGCTGACACACCTAGTCCACAGACTGCTGACACACCTAGTCCACAGACTGCTGTTACACCTTGTCCACAGACTGCTGACACACCTTGTCCACAGACTGCTGACACACCTAGTCCACAGACTGCTGACACACCTAGTCCACAGACTGCTGACACACCTAGTCCATAGACTGCAGTCACACCTAGTCCACAGACTGAAATTACACCTAGTCCACAGACTGCAGTCACACCTAGTCCACAGACTGCAGTCACACCTAGTCCACAGACTGCAGTTACACCTAGTCCACAGACTGCTGACAACACCTAGTCCACAGACTGCTGACACACCTAGTCCACAGACTGCTGACACACCTAGTTCACAGACTGAAATTACATCTTGTCCACAGACTGCAGTCACACCTAGTCCACAGACTGCTGACACACCTCGTCCACAGACTGCAGTCACACCTCGTCCACAGACTGCTGTTACACCTCGTCCACAGACTGCTGACACACCTAGTCCACAGACTGCTGACACACCTAGTCCACAGACTGCTGACACACCTCGTCCACAGACTGCAGTCACACCTCGTCCACAGACTGCAGTCACACCTCGTCCACAGACTGCAGTCACACCTCGTCCACAGACTGCTGACACACCTAGTCCACAGACTGCTGACACACCTAGTCCACAGACTGCTGACACACCTAGTCCACAGACTGCTGACACACCTAGTCCACAGACTGCTGACACACCTAGTCCACAGACTGCTGACACACCTAGTCCACAGACTGCTGACACACCTAGTCCACAGACTGCTGACACACCTAGTCCACAGACTGCTGACACACCTAGTCCACAGACTGCTGTTACACCTTGTCCACAGACTGCTGACACACCTAGTCCACAGACTGCTGACACACCTAGTCCACAGACTGCTGACACACCTAGTCCACAGACTGCAGTCACACCTAGTCCACAGACTGAAATTACACCTAGTCCACAGACTGCAGTCACACCTAGTCCACAGACTGCAGTTACACCTAGTCCACAGACTGCTGACACACCTAGTCCACAGACTGCAGACACACCTAGTCCACAGACTGCAGACACACCTAGTCCACAGACTGCTGACACACCTAGTCCACAGACTGCTGACACACCTAGTCCACAGACTGCTGACACACCTAGTCCACAGACTGCTGACACACCTAGTCCACAGACTGCAGACACACCTAGTCCACAGACTGCAGACACACCTAGTCCACAGACTGCTGACACACCTAGTCCACAGACTGCTGACACACCTAGTCCACAGACTGCTGACACACCTAGTCCACAGACTGCTGACACACCTAGTCCACAGACTGCTGACACACCTAGTCCACAGACTGCAGACACACCTAGTCCACAGACTGCAGACACACCTAGTCCACAGACTGCTGACACACCTAGTCCACAGACTGCTGACACACCTAGTCCACAGACTGCTGACACACCTAGTCCACAGACTGCTGACACACCTAGTCCACAGACTGCTGACACACCTAGTCCACAGACTGCTGACACACCTAGTCCACAGACTGCAGACACACCTAGTCCACAGACTGCTGACACACCTAGTCCACAGACTGCTGACACACCTAGTCCACAGACTGCTGACACACCTAGTCCACAGACTGCTGACACACCTAGTCCACAGACTGCAGACACACCTAGTCCACAGACTGCTGACACACCTAGTCCACAGACTGCTGACACACCTAGTCCACAGACTGCAGACACACCTAGTCCACAGACTGCAGACACACCTAGTCCACAGACTGCTGACACACCTAGTCCACAGACTGCTGACACACCTAGTCCACAGACTGCTGACACACCTAGTCCACAGACTGCTGACACACCTAGTCCACAGACTGCTGACAGGGTAAATGTGGTCAGAGACCCCGTGAGGAGGGTGTGACCCTCTCTGAAGGAAGAGGCCAAACTGAGCTCTGTACGGCATCGCCGTGCCCCTCCCAAATGTCCTAACAATGAGGTCAGAGACCCTGTGGTCAGAGACCCAATGAGGAGGGCTCTGTACGGCTCCGCATTGACGTGATTGGTTGACGGGAGGTGAGGGCGGGAGGTCCTGTAGAAACACAAACTCACTTCCTTGACAACAGCTCTGCTCCACTCTGCGAAGCGCAAGAAGTATGAATGTCCTGACTACTGTAGAGACCGTATCAGAAGAATGAATGTCCTGACTACTGTAGAGGCCGTATCAGAAGAATGAATGTCCTGACTACTGCAGAGGCCGTATCAGAAGAATGAATGTCCTGACTACTGCAGAGGCCGTATCAGAAGAATGAATGTCCTGACTACTGCAGAGGCCGTATCAGAAGAATGAATGTCCTGACTACTGTAGAGGCCGTATCAGAAGAATGAATGTCCTGACTACTGTAGAGACCGTATCAGAAGAATGAATGTCCTGACTACTGCAGAGGCCGTATCAGAAGAATGAATGTCCTGACTACTGCAGAGGCCGTATCAGAAGAATGAATGTCCTGACTACTGCAGAGGCCGTATCAGAAGAATGAATGTCCTGACTACTGTAGAGGCCGTATCAGAAGAATGAATGTCCTGACTACTGTAGAGACCGTATCAGAAGAATGAATGTCCTGACTACTGTAGAGACCGTATCAGAAGAATGAATGTCCTGACTACTGTAGAGGCCGTATCAGAAGAATGAATGTCCTGACACTGTAGAGGCCGTATCAGAAGAATGAATGTCCTGACTACTGCAGAGGCCGTATCAGAAGAATGAATGTCCTGACTACTGTAGAAACCGTATCAGAAGAATGAATGTCCTGACTACTGTAGAGGCCGTATCAGAAGAATGAATGTCCTGACTACTGCAGAGGCCGTATCAGAAGAATGAATGTCCTGACTACTGCAGAGGCCGTATCAGAAGAATGAATGTCCTGACTACTGTAGAAACCGTATCAGAAGAATGAATGTCCTGACTACTGTAGAAACCGTATCAGTATCAGAAGAATGAATGTCCTGACTACTGTAGAGGCCGTATCAGAAGTATGAATGTCCTGACTACTATAGAGGCCGTATCAGAAGAATGAATGTCCTGACTACTATAGAGGCCGTATCAGAAGAATGAATGTCCTGACTACTGTAGAGGCCGTATCAGAAGAATGAATGTCCTGACTACTGTAGAGGCCGTATCAGTATCAGAAGAATGAATGTCCTGACTACTGCAGAGGCCGTATCAGAAGTATGAATGTCCTGACTACTGTAGAGGCCGTATCAGAAGAATGAATGTCCTGACTACTGCAGAGACCGTATCAGAAGAATGAATGTCCTGACTACTGCAGAGGCCGTATCAGAAGAATGAATGTCCTGACTACTGTAGAGGCCGTATCAGAATCAGAAGAATGAATGTCCTGACTACTGTAGAAACCGTATCAGTATCAGAAGAATGAATGTCCTGACTACTGTAGAGGCCGTATCAGAAGAATGAATGTCCTGACTACTGCAGAGACCGTATCAGAAGAATGAATGTCCTGACTACTGTAGAGGCCGTATCAGTATCAGAAGAATGAATGTCCTGACTACTGCAGAGGCCGTATCAGAAGTATGAATGTCCTGACTACTGTAGAGGCCGTATCAGAATCAGAAGAATGAATGTCCTGACTACTGTAGAAACCGTATCAGTATCAGAAGAATGAATGTCCTGACTACTGCAGAGACCGTATCAGAAGAATGAATGTCCTGACTACTGTAGAGGCCGTATCAGAAGAATGAATGTCCTGACTACTGTAGAGGCCGTATCAGAATCAGAAGAATGAATGTCCTGACTACTGTAGAGGCCGTATCAGAAGTATGAATGTCCTGACTACTGTAGAGGCCGTATCAGAAGTATGAATGTCCCGACTACTGCAGAGGCCGTATCAGAAGAATGAATGTCCTGACTACTGTAGAGACCGTATCAGAAGTATGAATGTCCTGACTACTGCAGAGGCCGTATCAGAATCAGAAGAATGAATGTCCTGACTACTGTAGAAACCGTATCAGAAGAATGAATGTCCTGACTACTGTAGAGGCCGTATCAGTATCAGAAGAATGAATGTCCTGACTACTGTAGAGGCCGTATCAGTATCAGAAGAATGAATGTCCTGACTACTGTAGAGGCTGTATCAGTATCAGAAGAATGAATGTCCTGACTACTGCAGAGGCCGTATCAGAAGAATGAATGTCCTGACTACTGTAGAGGCCGTATCAGAAGAATGAATGTCCTGACTACTGTAGAGGCCGTATCAGAATCAGAAGAATGAATGTCCTGACTACTGTAGAAACCGTATCAGTATCAGAAGAATGAATGTCCTGACTACTGTAGAGGCCGTATCAGAAGTATGAATGTCCTGACTACTGCAGAGGCCGTATCAGAAGAATGAATGTCCTGACTACTGCAGAGGCCGTATCAGTATCAGAAGAATGAATGTCCTGACTACTATAGAGGCCGTATCAGAAGAATGAATGTCCTGACTACTATAGAGGCCGTATCAGAAGTATGAATGTCCTGACTACTGTAGAGGCCGTATCAGAAGAATGAATGTCCTGACTACTGCAGAGGCCGTATCAGTATCAGAAGAATGAATGTCCTGACTACTATAGAGGCCGTATCAGAAGAATGAATGTCCTGACTACTGCAGAGGCCGTATCAGAAGAATGAATGTCCTGACTACTGCAGAGGCCATATCAGAAGAATGAATGTCCTGACTACTGTAGAGGCCGTATCAGAAGAATGAATGTCCTGACTACTGTAGAGGCCGTATCAGAAGAATGAATGTCCTGACTACTGCAGAGGCCGTATCAGAAGAATGAATGTCCTGACTACTGTAGAGGCCGTATCAGAAGTATGAATGTCCTGACTACTGCAGAGGCCGTATCAGAAGAATGAATGTCCTGACTACTGTAGAGGCCGTATCAGTATCAGAAGAATGAATGTCCTGACTACTGTAGAGGCCGTATCAGAAGAATGAATGTCCTGACTACTGTAGAGGCCGTATCAGAAGAATGAATGTCCTGACTACTGCAGAGGCCGTATCAGAAGAATGAATGTCCTGACTACTGTAGAGGCCGTATCAGAAGAATGAATGTCCTGACTACTGTAGAAACCGTATCAGTATCAGAAGAATGAATGTCCTGACTACTGCAGAGGCCGTATCAGTGTAAATGCTGCAAGGCCACTACAGACAGCAGGATGACCATGCAGAGAACTGAAGGAATTTGGCTGAGCTAACCCTTTCAGGTTCAATGTATTAGTCCGAACGAGAGATGTATCTTCTGTTTTTTACCCAACTACACACACACACACACACACACACACACACACACACAGTCTTGTACAGCTAACCTTGTGGGGACACACAGATTTTTTCTAACTGAGGTTTCTCTGAATGAGTCTTTCTGGAGGAAAAACCCTCTGCTGCAAGAAGACTCACAAAAACCACCTAGTAGCCACCTCTGTGTCTGTGTGTGTGTGTCTGTGTGTGTGTGTGTGTGTGTGTGTGTGTGTGTGTGTGTGTGTGTGTGTGTGTGTGTGTGTGTGTGTGCGTGTGTGTGTCTGTGCGTGTGTGTGTCTGTGCGTGTGTGTGTCTGTGCGTGTGTGTCTGTGCGTGTGTGTGTGTGCGTGTGTGTCTGTGCGTGTGTGTCTGTGCGTGCGTGTCTGTGTGCGTGTCTGTGTGCGTGTGTGTGTGTGCGTGTGTGTCTGTGCGTGTGTGTCTGTGCGTGCGTGTCTGTGTGCGTGTCTGTGTGCGTGTCTGTGTGCGTGCGTCTGTGTGCGTGCGTGTGTGTGCGTGCGTCTGTGTGCGTGCGTCTGTGTGCGTGCGTCTGTGTGCGTGCGTCTGTGTGCGTGCGTCTGTGTGCGTGCGTCTGTGTGCGTGCGTCTGTGTGCGTGCGTCTGTGTGCGTGCGTCTGTGTGCGTGCGTGCGTGCGTGCGTGCGTGCGTGCGTGTGTCTATTCTTGTGGGGACCAGACGTCAAACTAAACAAACCAAAATTTGACCAACTGGGGAAATGCTGTTGGTCCCTCACGAGGTCAAATGTTATTTCTAGGGGGTTAAGGGTTAAGGGTTTAGGGTTAAGGGTTTAGGGTTAAGGGTTTAGGGTTTAGGGTTAAGCGTTTAGGGTTAAGCGTTAAGGGTTAAGGGTTAAGGGTTTAGGGTTAAGGGTTAAGGGTTAAGGGTTTAGGTTAGAACCCTGGAGACTTATATCTCCCTCACTAACTTTAAACATCAGCTCTCTGAGCAGCTAACCGATCGCTGCAGCTGTACATAGTCCATCTGTAAATCGCCCGCCCAATCTACCTACCTCATCCCCATACTGTTTTTATTTACTTTTCTGCTCTTTTGCACATCATCATCTGCTCATCATCATCTGCTCATTTATCACTCCAGTGTTAATCTGCTAAATTGTAATTACTTTGCTACTATGGCCTATTTATTGCCTTACCTCCTCACCTCATTTGCTCACTTTGTATATAGACTTATTTTTCTACTGTATTATTGACTGTACGTTTTGTTTATTCCATGTTTAACTCTGTGTTGTTGTTTGTGTCGAACTGCTTTGCTTTATCTTGACCAGGTCGCAGTTGTAAATGAGAACTTGTTCTCAACTGGCCTGTCTGGTTAAATAAAGGTTCTCAACTGGCCTGTCTGGTTAAATAAAGGTTCTCAACTGGCCTGTCTGGTTAAATAAAGGTTCTCAACTAGCCTGTCTGGTTAAATAAAGGTTCTCAACTGGCCTGTCTGGTTAAATAAAGGTTCTCAACTGGCCTGTCTGGTTAAATAAAGGTAAACATTAACCTTTAAAAAAGGTTAATGTTTAAGGTTAAGGTTTAGGATTAAGGGTTTAGGGTTAAGGTTTAGGGTTAAGGGTTAAGGTTTAGGGTTTAGGGTTAAGGTTTAGGTTTAGGGTTAAGGTTTAGAGTTTATGGTTTAGGGTTAAGGGTTTAGGGTTAAGGTTTAGGTTTAGGGTTAAGGTTTAGAGTTTATGGTTTAGGGTTAAGGGTTTAGGGTTAAGGTTAAGGTTAAGGGTTAAGGTTTAGGGTTAAAGGTTTAGGGTTTAGGGTTAAGGTTTAGGGTTAAGGTTTAGGGTTAAGGTTTAGGTTTAGAGTTTAGGGTTAAGGGTTACGGGTTAAAGGTTAAGGTTTAGGGTTTAGGGTTAAGGTTTAGGGTTTAGGGTTAAGGTTTAGGGTTAAGGTTTAGGGTTAAGGTTTAGCTTTAGGGTTAAGGGTTAAAGGTTAAGGTTTAGGGTTAAGGTTTAGGGTTTAGGGTTAAGGTTTAGGGTTAAGGTTTAGGGTTAAGGTTTAAGGTTTAGGGTTAAAGGTTAAGGGTTAAGGGTTAGGGTTTAGGGTTAGGGTTTAGGGTTAAGGTTTAGGGTTTAGGGTTAAGGTTTAGGGTTTAGGGTTAAGGTTTAGGGTTAAGGTTTAGGGTTAGGGTTAAGGTTAAGGGTTAAGGTTTCGGGTTTCCTGTTTAGGGTTTCCTGTTTAGGGTTTCCTGTTTAGGGTTTCCTGTTTAGGGTTTCCTGTTTAGGGTTTCCTGTTTAGGGTTTCCTGTTTAGGGTTTCCTGTTTAGGGTTTCCTGTTGTCTTTCAGCTAAATCCTGAAGAATACAGTGTTACTACTGTTGACCTGCCCTGACCATCACACACAAAGACACACAATCTAAAGTCTTCATCACAATGTTGGCAGGCAGGGATGGAGGAAGAGGGAGCAGGGGGGCGAGGGAGGGAGAGAGGGAGAGAGAGGGAGAAGGGACGGAAGGAGGGAGAGAGCAGGGGGAGCGAGGGAGGGAGGGAGGGAGAGAGCAGGGGGGGCACGGGCGGGAGGGAGGGAGAGGGAGAAGGGACGGAAGGAGGGGGAGAGGGAGAAGGGACGGAAGGAGGGGGAGAGGGAGAGAGCAGGGGGGGGAGGGAGGGAGAGGGAGAAGGGATGGAAGGAGGGAGGGAGAGAGAGAGAGAGGAGGGAGGGAGGGACGGAAGGAGGGAGAGAGCAGGGGGGCAAGGGGCCGCAACCGGGAGGTCCGTGGGGCGACGCACAATTGGCATAGCGTCGTCCGGGTTAGGGAGGGTTTGGCCGGTAGGGATATCCTTGTCTCAGTATGTAAAATGTAATAAAATGTAAAAATTGTAATAAAATGTATGCACTCTACTGTAAGTCGCTCTGGATAAGAGCGTCTGCTAAATGACTAAAATGTAAATGTAAATGCAAGGGAGGGAGGTAGGGAGGGGGAGAAGGGACGGAAGGAGGGAGGGAGGGCAGGGGGAGGGAGGGAGGGAGGGAGGGAGGGAGGGAGGGAGGGAGGGAGGGGGAGAAGGGACGGAAGGAGGGAGGGAGAGAGCAGGGGGAGGGAGGTAGGGAGGGGGAGAAGGGACGGAAGGAGGGAGGGAGAGAGCAGGGGGAGGGAGGGAGGGAGGGGGAGAAGGGACGGAAGGAGGGAGGGAGAGAGCAGGGGGAGGGAGGGAGGGAGGGGGAGAAGGGACGGAAGGAGGGAGGGAGAGAGCAGGGGGAGGGAGGGAGGGAGGGAGGGAGGGGGAGAAGGGACGGAAGGAGGGAGGGAGAGAGCAGGGGGAGGGAGGGAGGGAGGGAGGGAGGGAGGGAAGGATATGCAAACCCTCTCCTTCTAGGATTACAGAAAGCCCCAACTGATCAGGACGGTAGTTGCAGGCTTCATCTACCCTCCTACCACACCTGTTCTCTCCTCCCATTGACCACACACACACACACACACACACACACACACACACACACACACACACACACACACACACACACACACACACACACACACACACACACACACACACACACGGCCTGCTGGAGGTAGGTGTTGGACAAACGGATGCTATAAGTTGCCAGTTTTTATTCAGAAGCCTTTAAAATGTTCCAACCCTGAGGGTTAATGACCAGAATCCATCAGTCAGCTGTGTTTGCCTTCCTAACACACTGAGCAAATAACAGGAAGTCAACCATGTACAGTTCTGGGTATTCAAAATGTAACCTAATACTAGAGCATATTTACTTCAAAGTGGATGTAACTGCACCGAGGGAATGACTGGCATACGGAGAATGGAGAGGTGTGAGAGACAGAGGAGAAAGAGAGAGAGAGGAGAAACAGAGAGACAGAGGAGAAAGAGAGACAGAGGAGAAAGAGAGAGAGAATTGAGAGGTGTGAGAGATAGAGAGAGAGAATGGAGAGGTGTGAGAGATAGAGAGAGATAGAGGAGAAAGAAAGAGACAGACAGAGAGGAGAGACAGACAGAGAAGAGAGAGACAGACAGAGAAGAGAGAGACAGACAGAGAAGAGAGAGACAGACAGAGAAGAGAGAGACAGAGAGGAGAGAGAACATGTTCTATCTATAATAATCTTCGCTGTAATCTCCCTCCCTGCCACTAGGATGCAGTAGAGGCTGTGGCAGAGTAAGGTATAGTAATTAAACGCTGTAACACTAACAAAACCCATCATGTCATCAACAACAGCCCTCGTAGTCATTTAGTTTATGCTGATCTATTTGAATAAAACATTTACATGTGTTGAATG
Source organism: Salvelinus fontinalis (assembly GCF_029448725.1). NCBI lineage: Eukaryota > Metazoa > Chordata > Actinopteri > Salmoniformes > Salmonidae > Salvelinus > Salvelinus fontinalis. The sequence continues at coordinate 42,350,412 of NC_074684.1, read as the reverse complement.
CAGGGTATTCAGAAGTGAATTGGGGAGTTGAAGAGGCTACCATCTGTTCAATCACAAGAGGGAATACCTCTTTGAATGTACAAACATGTGGCCCTGGGCCCTGCGTCCTGGGCCCTGCGTCCTGGGCCCTGCGTCCTGGGCCCTGCACTGGCTGACTAGTCAGAATCAAGGGAAAGACGAGCGGAGCAAAGTACATAATGTAGACGTGATATTTCTTTATTTCTTCTTTTTTGGGGGACGGGACGGGACATTTCATTAAACTTGTTTTTGCTTTGTCATTATGGGGGTATTGTGTGTAGATTAATGAGAAGAAGAAAAAAAACTATTGAATCCATTTTAGAATAAGGCTGTACCGTAAACAAAATGTGCAAAAAGTCAAGGGCTCTGAATACTTTCCGAAGGCATTTTAGATGAGAAAGGACATAATTTACAGGCCGTACTGTACAGTGAATATTTCACTTCGCTACTAGTGAGGGGAGCTGTCTGACTGACACATTTAACCAATCCTAGGATGAGTCACACACAGGGTAAACGCTACAGACATCATAATAAGTTTTCACTACTTATTCTAAGACCTGAAGATAAAAGACATCCCCAGGAAGTCTGTCGACCAGACAGTCAACGCCCTATAGTGACAGGGTGAACGGAGAGAATAGAAAAACACCTTATTGCTTTTCTACAAGCTGCAAATAGTTTAACTAATAATCAAATAAGGATTTGATAGGATCGTACGTACACTGAACGCTGATGCAGAAGGCATCAGGTACAAGGTCACAGCAACACGTCTACTGAGTTAAAGATACAAAACAAACCTGGTGTTTCCTCCATAAGCACAGGCTACAGTTGAACACAAAATACAGTCACCAACAAACCAAAGCAACATCTATGCTTTGTCTACATCTCAGAGGATGGTAGGTAGAGATATGGAACTAGGTCTACGTCTCAGAGGATGACTGGTAGAGATATGGAACTAGGTCTACGTCTCAGAAGATGACTGGTAGAGACATGGAACTAGGTCTACGTCTCAGGAGATGACTGGTAGAGATATGGAACTAGGTCTACGTCTCAGAAGATGACTGGTAGAGATATGGAACTAGGTCTACATCTCAGAGGATGGAAGGTAGAGATATGGAACTAGGTCTACGTCTAAGAAGATTGAAGGAAGACACATGGAACTAGGTCTACGTCTCAGAGGATGACTGGTAGAGATATGTAACTAGGTAAACGTCTCAGAGGATGGAAGGTAGAGATATGGAACTAGGTCTACGTCTCAGAAGATGACTGGTAGAGACATGGAACTAGGTCTACATCTCAGAGGATGACTGGTAGAGACATGGAACTAGGTCTACGTCTCAGAGGATGACTGGTAGAGATATGGAACTAGGTCTACGTCTCAGAAGATGACTGGTAGAGACATGGAACTAGGTCTACGTCTCAGAGGATGACTGGTAGAGATATGGAACTAGGTCTACGTCTCAGAAGATGACTGGTAGAGATATGGAACTAGGTCTACATCTCAGATGATGGAAGGTAGAGATATGGAACTAGGTCTGCATCTCAGAAGATGACTGGTAGAGATATGGTACTAGGTCTACGTCTCAGAGGATGACTGGTAGAGATATGGAACTAGGTCTACGTCTCAGAGGATGGAAGGTAGAGATATGGAACTAGGTCTACATCTCAGAAGATGACTGGTAGAGATATGGAACTAGGTCTACGTCTCAGAAGATGACTGGTAGAGATATGGAACTAGGTCTACGTCTCAGAAGATGACTGGTAGAGATATGGAACTAGGTCTACATCTCAGAAGATGACTGGTAGAGATATGGAACTAGGTCTACGTCTCAGAGGATGACTGGTAGAGATATGGAACTAGGTCTACGTCTCAGAAGATGACTGGTAGAGATATGGAACTAGGTCTACATCTCAGGAGATGACTGGTAGAGATATGGAACTAGGTCTACGTCTCAGAAGATGACTGGTAGAGATATGGAACTAGGTCTACATCTCAGAGGATGGAAGGTAGAGATATGGAACTAGGTCTACGTCTAAGAAGATTGAAGACACATGGAACTATGTCTACGTCTCAGAGGATGACTGGTAGAGATATGTAACTAGGTAAACGTCTCAGAGGATGGAAGGTAGAGATATGGAACTAGGTCTACGTCTCAGGAGATGACTGGTAGAGATATGGAACTAGGTCTACGTCTCAGAGGATGACTGGTAGAGATATGGAACTAGGTCTACGTCTCAGAGGATGACTGGTAGAGATATGGAACTAGGTCTACGTCTCAGAAGATGACTGGTAGAGACATGGAACTAGGTCTACGTCTCAGAGGATGACTGGTAGAGATATGGAACTAGGTCTACGTCTCAGAAGATGACTGGTAGAGATATGGAACTAGGTCTACATCTCAGATGATGGAAGGTAGAGATATGGAACTAGGTCTGCATCTCAGAAGATGACTGGTAGAGATATGGTACTAGGTCTACGTCTCAGAGGATGAACAGTAGAGATATGGAACTAGGTCTACGTCTCAGAGGATGGAAGGTAGAGATATGGAACTAGGTCTACATCTCAGGAGATGACTGGTAGAGATATGGAACTAGGTCTACATCTCAGAAGATGACTGGTAGAGATATGGAACTAGGTCTACATCTCAGAAGATGACTGGTAGAGATATGGAACTAGGTCTACATCTCAGAGGATGGAAGGTAGAGATATGTAACTAGGTCTACATCTCAGGAGATGACTGGTAGAGATATGGAACTAGGTCTACGTCTCAGAGGATGACTGGTAGAGATATGTAACTAGGTCAACGTCTCAGGAGATGACTGGTAGAGATATGGAACTAGGTCTACGTCTCAGAGGATGGAAGGTAGAGATATGGAACTAGGTCTACGTCTCAGGAGATGACTGGTAGAGATATGGAACTAGGTCTACGTCTCAGGAGATGACTGGTAGAGATATGGAACTAGGTCTACGTCTCAGAGGATGACTGGTAGAGATATGTAACTAGGTCAACGTCTCGGAGGATGGAAGGTAGAGATATGGAACTAGGTCTACGTCTCAGAGGATGACTGGTAGAGATATGTAACTAGGTCTACGTCTCAGAGGATGACTGGTAGAGATATGGAACTAGGTCTACATATCAGAGGATGACTGGTAGAGATATGGAACAAGGTCTACGTCTCAGAAGATGACTGGTAGAGATATGGAACTAGGTCTACATATCAGAAGATGACTGGTAGAGATATGGAACAAGGTCTACGTCTCAGAAGATGACTGGTAGAGATATGGAACTAGGTCTACGTCTCAGAGGATGACTGGTAGAGATATGGAACTAGGTCTACGTCTCAGAGGATGACTGGTAGAGATATGGAACTAGGTCTACGTCTCAGAAGATGACTGGTAGAGACATGGAACTAGGTCTACGTCTCAGAGGATGACTGGTAGAGATATGGAACTAGGTCTACGTCTCAGAAGATGACTGGTAGAGATATGGAACTAGGTCTACATCTCAGATGATGGAAGGTAGAGATATGGAACTAGGTCTGCATCTCAGAAGATGACTGGTAGAGATATGGTACTAGGTCTACGTCTCAGAGGATGAACAGTAGAGATATGGAACTAGGTCTACGTCTCAGAGGATGGAAGGTAGAGATATGGAACTAGGTCTACGTCTCAGAAGATGACTGGTAGAGATATGGAACTAGGTCTACATCTCAGAGGATGGAAGGTAGAGATATGGAACTAGGTCTACGTCTCAGGAGATGACTGGTAGAGATATGGAACTAGGTCTACGTCTCAGGAGATGACTGGTAGAGATATGGAACTAGGTCTACGTCTCAGAGGATGACTGGTAGAGATATGTAACTAGGTCAACGTCTCAGAGGATGGAAGGTAGAGATATGGAACTAGGTCTACGTCTCAGAGGATGACTGGTAGAGATATGTAACTAGGTCTACGTCTCAGAGGATGACTGGTAGAGATATGGAACTAGGTCTACATATCAGAGGATGACTGGTAGAGATATGGAACAAGGTCTACGTCTCAGAAGATGACTGGTAGAGATATGGAACTAGGTCTACATATCAGAAGATGACTGGTAGAGATATGGAACAAGGTCTACGTCTCAGAAGATGACTGGTAGAGATATGGAACTAGGTCTACATCTCAGAAGATGACTGGTAGAGATATGGAACTAGGTCTACGTCTCAGAGGATGACTGGTAGAGATATGGAACTAGGTCTACATCTCAAGGATGGAAGGTAGAGATATGGAACTAGGTCTACGTCTCAGAGGATGGAAGGTAGAGATATGGAACTAGGTCTACGTCTCAGAGGATGGCTGGTAGAGATATGGAACTAGGTCTACATCTCAGAAGATGACTGGTAGAGATATGGAACTAGGTCTACATCTCAGGAGATGACTGGTAGAGACATGGAACTAGGTCTACATCTCAGAGGGTGACTGGTAGAGATATGGAACTAGGTCTACATCTCAGAAGATGACTGGTAGAGATATGGAACTAGGTCTACATCTCAGGAGATGACTGGTAGAGACATGGAACTAGGTCTACATCTCAGAGGGTGACTGGTAGAGATATGGAACTAGGTCTACATCTCAGAGGGTGACTGGTAGAGATATGGAACTAGGTCTACGTCTCAGAGGATGACTGGTAGAGATATGGAACTAGGTCTACGTCTCAGAGGATGACTGGTAGAGATATGGAACAAGGTCTACGTCTCAGAAGATGACTTGTAGAGATATGGAACTAGGTCTACATCTCAGAAGATGACTGGTAGAGATATGGAACTAGGTCTACGTCTCAGAGGATGACTGGTAGAGATATGGAACTAGGTCTACATCTCAAGGATGGAAGGTAGAGATATGGAACTAGGTCTACGTCTCAGAGGATGGAAGGTAGAGATATGGAACTAGGTCTACGTCTCAGAGGATGGAAGGTAGAGATATGGAACTAGGTCTACGTCTCAGAGGATGGAAGGTAGAGATATGGAACTAGGTCTACGTCTCAGAGGATGGAAGGTAGAGATATGGAACTAGGTCTACGTCTCAGAGGATGACTGGTAGAGACATGGAACTAGGTCTACGTCTCAGAAGATGACTGGTAGAGATATGGAACTAGGTCTACATCTCAGAGGATGACTGGTAGAGATATGGAACTAGGTCTACGTCTCAGAGGATGACTGGTAGAGATATGGAACAAGGTCTACGTCTCAGAAGATGACTGGTAGAGATATGGAACTAGGTCTACATCTCAGAAGATGACTGGTAGAGATATGGAACTAGGTCTACGTCTCAGAGGATGACTGGTAGAGATATGGAACTAGGTCTACATCTCAAGGTTGGAAGGTAGAGATATGGAACTAGGTCTACGTCTCAGAGGATGGAAGGTAGAGATATGGAACTAGGTCTACGTCTCAGAGGATGGAAGGTAGAGATATGGAACTAGGTCTACGTCTCAGAGGATGGAAGGTAGAGATATGGAACTAGGTCTACGTCTCAGAGGATGGAAGGTAGAGATATGGAACTAGGTCTACGTCTCAGAGGATGGCTGGTAGAGATATGGAACTAGGTCTACATCTCAGAAGATGACTGGTAGAGATATGGAACTAGGTCTACATCTCAGAGGGTGACTGGTAGAGATATGGAACTAGGTCTACGTCTCAGAGGATGACTGGTAGAGATATGGAACTAGGTCTACGTCTCAGAGGATGACTGGTAGAGATATGGAACTAGGTCTACGTCTCAGAGGATGACTGGTAGAGATATGGAACTAGATCGACGTCTCAGAGGATGACTGGTAGAGATATGGAACTAGGTCTACATCTCAGAGGATGGAAGGTAGAGATATGGAACTAGATCGACGTCTCAGAGGATGACTGGTAGAGATATGGAACTAGGTCTACATCTCAGAGGATGACTGGTAGAGATATGGAACTAGGTCTACATCTCAGAGGATGGAAGGAAGAGACATGGAACTAGGTCTACGTCTCAGAGGATGACTGGTAGAGATATGGAACTAGGTCTACGTCTCAGAAGATGACTGGTAGAGATATGGAACTAGGTCTACGTCTCAGAGGATGACTGGTAGAGATATGGAACTAGGTCTACGTCTCAGAGGATGGAAGGTAGAGATATGGAACTAGATTGACGTCTCAGAAGATGGAAGGTAGAGATATGGAACTAGGTCTACGTCTCAGAGGATGGCTGGTAGAGATATGGAACTAGGTCTACGTCTCAGAAGATGACTGGTAGAGATATGGAACTAGGTCTACGTCTCAGAAGATGACAGGTAGAGATATGGAACTAGGTCTACGTCTCAGAAGATGACTGGTAGAGATATGGAACTAGGTCTACGTCTCAGAAGATGACTGGTAGAGACATGGAACTAGGTCTACATCTCAGAGGGTGACTGGTAGAGATATGGAACTAGGTCTACGTCTCAGAGGATGACTGGTAGAGATATGGAACTAGGTCTACATCTCAGAAGATGACTGGTAGAGATATGGAACTAGGTCTACGTCTCAGAGGATGACTGGTAGAGATATGGAACTAGGTCTACGTCTCAGATGATGACTGGTAGAGATATGGAACTAGGTCTACGTCTCAGAAGATGACTGGTAGAGACATGGAACTAGGTCTACGTCTCAGAGGATGACTGGTAGAGATATGGAACTAGGTCTACATCTCAGAAGATGACAGGTAGAGATATGGAACTAGGTCTACGTCTCAGAGGATGACTGGTAGAGATATGGAACTAGGTCTACGTCTCAGAGGATGACAGGTAGAGATATGGAACTAGGTCTACGTCTCAGAGGATGACTGGTAGAGACATGGAACTAGGTCTACGTCTCAGAGGATGACTGGTAGAGACATGGAACTAGGTCTACATCTCAGAGGATGACTGGTAGAGACATGGAACTAGGTCTACGTCTCAGAGGATGACTGGTAGAGACATGGAACTAGGTCTACGTCTCAGAGGATGACTGGTAGAGATATGGAACTAGGTCTACGTCTCAGAGGATGACTGGTAGAGACATGGAACTAGGTCTACATCTCAGAGGATGACTGGTAGAGACATGGAACTAGGTCTACGTCTCAGAGGATGACTGGTAGAGACATGGAACTAGGTCTACGTCTCAGAAGATGACTGGTAGAGATATGGAACTAGGTCTACGTCTCAGAAGATGACTGGTAGAGATATGGAACTAGGTCTACATCTCAGAAGATGACTGGTAGAGATATGGAACTAGGTCTACATCTCAGAAGATGACTGGTAGAGATATGGAACTAGGTCTACATCTCAGAAGATGACTGGTAGAGATATGGAACTAGGTCTACATCTCAGAAGATGACTGGTAGAGATATGGAACTAGGTCTACGTCTCAGAAGATGACTGGTAGAGATATGGAACTAGGTCTACATCTCAGATGATGGAAGGTAGAGATATGGAACTAGGTCTGCATCTCAGAAGATGACTGGTAGAGACATGGAACTAGGTCTACATCTCAGAGGACGACAGGTAGAGATATGGAACTAGGTCTACATCTCAGAGGATGACTGGTAGAGACATGGAACTAGGTCTACATCTCAGAGGATGACAGGTAGAGATATGGAACTAGGTCTACATCTCAGAAGATGACTGGTAGAGATATGGAACTAGGTCTACGTCTCAGAAGATGACTGGTAGAGATATGGAACTAGGTCTACATCTCAGAGGATGACAGGTAGAGATATGGAACTAGGTCTACATCTCAGAGGATGACTGGTAGAGATATGGAACTAGGTCTACGTCTCAGAGGATGGAAGGTAGAGATATGGAACTAGGTCTACGTCTCAGAGGATGACTGGTAGAGATATGGAACTAGGTCTACATCTCAGAAGATGACTGGTAGAGATATGGAACTAGATCTACATCTCAGAAGATGACTGGTAGAGATATAGAACTAGGTCTACGTCTCAGAGGATGGAAGATAGTGATGCTATTTTATTTTTATTTTTTTTCCTATCTGCAGGAACGCAACACCAGCATCTATCAGCAGGAACACAACACCAGCATCTATCAGCAGGAACACAACACCAGCATCTATCTGCAGGAACACAACACCAGCATCTATCTGCAGGAATACAACACCAGCATCTATCTGCAGGAATACAACACCAGCATCTATCTGCAACACCAGCATCTATCTGCAGGAACACAACACCAGCATCTATCTGCAAGAACTCAACACCAGCATCTATCAGCAGGAACAAAACACCAGCATCTATCAGCAGGAACAGAACACCAGCATCTATCTGCAGGAACGCAACACCAGCATCTATTTGCAGGAACGCAACACCAGCATCTATCAGCAGGAACACAACACCAGCATCTATCAGCAGGAACACAACACCAGCATCTATCTGCAGGAACACAACACCAGCATCTATCTGCAGGAATACAACACCAGCATCTATCTGCAACACCAGCATCTATCTGCAGGAACAGAACACCAGCATCTATCAGTAGGAACACAACACCAGCATCTATCTGCAGGAATACAACACCAGCATCTATCTGCAGGAATACAACACCAGCATCTATCTGCAACACCAGCATCTATCAGCAGGAACAGAACACCAGCATCTATCTGCAGGAACGCAACACCAGCATCTATCTGCAACACCAGCATCTATCTACAGGAACTCAACACCAGCATATATCTGCAGGAACACAACACCAGCATCCTTCTGCAGGAACACAACACCAGCATCTATCAGCAGGAACACAACACCAGCATCTATCAGCAGGAACACAACACCAGCATCTATCAGCAGGAACACAACACCAGCATCTATCTGCAACACCAGCATCTATCTACAGGAACTCAACACCAGCATATATCTGCAGGAACACAACACCAGCATCTATCAGCAGGAACACAACAACAGCATCTATCAGCAGGAACGCAACACCAGCATCTATCAGCAGGAACGCAACACCAGCATCATTCTGCATGAACGCAACACCAGCATCATTCTGCAGGAACGCAACACCAGCATCTATCTGCAGGAACTCAACACCAGCATCGTTCTGCAGGAACACAACACCAGCATCTATCAGCAGGAACGCAACACCAGCATCTATCAGCAGGAACGCAACACCAGCATCGTTCTTCAGGAACACAACACCGGCATCGTTCTGCAGGAACGCAACACCAGCATCTATCATCAGGAACTCAACACCAGCATCTATCAGAAGGAACACAACACCAGCATCTATCAGCAGGAACACAATACCAGCATCGTTCTGCAGGAATGCAACATCAGCATCGTTCTGCAGGAACACAACACAAGCATTTATCAGCAACACCAGCATTTATCTGCAGGAACGCAACACCAGCATCTATCTGCAGGAACACAACACCAGCATCTATCAGCAGGAACAAAACACCAGCATCTATCAGCAGGAACAAAACACCAGCATCTATCAGCAGGAACACAACACCAGCATCTATCTGTAGGAACGCAACACCAGCATCTATCTGCAGGAACACAACACCAGCATCATTCTGCAGGAACACAACACCAGCATCTATCAGCAGGAACTCAACACCAGCATCTATAAGCAGGAACACAACACCAGCATCTATCTGCAGGAACACAACACCAGCATCTATCTGCAACACCAGCATCTATCTGCAGGAACTCAACACCAGCATCTATCTGGACATACAGCAAGTTATAGACAGCTGGACATACAGCTAGTTATAGACAGCTGGACATACAGCTAGTTATAGACAGCTGGACATACAGCTAGTTATAGACAGCTGGACATACAGCTAGTTATAGACAGCTGGACATACAGCTAGTTATAGACAGCTGGACATACAGCTAGTTATAGACAGCTGGACATACAGCTAGTTATAGACAGCTGGACATACAGCTAGTTATAGACAGCTGGACATAGACTACAGCAAGTTATAGACAGCTGGACATACAGCTAGTTATAGACAGCTGGACATAGACTATAGCTAGTTATAGACAGCTGGACATAGACTACAGCTAGTTATAGACAGCTGGACATACAGCTAGTTATAGACAGCTGGACATACAGCTAGTTATAGACAGCTGGACATACAGCTAGTTATAGACAGCTGGACATACAGCTAGTTATAGACAGCTGGACATAGACTACAGCTAGTTATAGACAGCTGGACATACAGCTAGTTATAGACAGCTGGACATAGACTACAGCTAGTTGTAGACAGCTGGACATAGACTACAGCTAGTTGTAGACAGCTGGACATAGACTACAGCTAGTTATAGACAGCTGGACATAGACAACAGCTAGTTATAGACAGCTGGACATAGACAACAGCTAGTTATAGACAGCTGGACATACAGCTAGTTATAGACAGCTGGACATAGACTACAGCTAGTTATAGACAGCTGGACATAGACTACAGCTAGTTATAGACAGCTGGACATAGACTACAGCTAGTTGTAGACAGCTGGACATAGACTACAGCTAGTTATAGACAGCTGGACATAGACAACAGCTAGTTATAGACAGCTGGACATACAGCTAGTTATAGACAGCTGGACATACAGCTAGTTATAGACAGCTGGACATAGACTACAGCTAGTTATAGACAGCTGGACATACAGCTAGTTATAGACAGCTGGACATAGACTACAGCTAGTTATAGACAGCTGGACATACAGCTAGTTATAGACAGCTGGACATACAGCTAGTTGTAGACAGCTGGACATAGACTACAGCTAGTTATAGACAGCTTGACATACAGCTAGTTATAGGCAGCTGGACATAGACTACAGCTAGTTATAGACAGCTGGACATACAGCTAGTTATAGACAGCTGGACATTGACTACAGCTAGTTATAGACAGCTGGACATAGACTACAGCTAGTTATAGACAGCTGGACATAGACTACAGCTAGTTATAGACAGCTGGACATAGACTACAGCTAGTTATAGACAGCTGGACATACAGCTAGTTATAGACAGCTGGACATAGACTACAGCTAGTTATAGACAGCTGGACATAGACTACAGCTAGTTATAGACAGCTGGACATAGACTACAGCTAGTTATAGACAGCTGGACATACAGCTAGTTATAGACAGCTGGACATAGACTACAGCTAGTTATAGACAGCTGGACATACAGCTAGTTATAGACAGCTGGATATAGACTACAGCTAGTTATAGACAGCTGGACATACAGCTAGTTATAGACAGCTGGACATAGACTACAGCTAGTTATAGACAGCTGGACATAGACTACAGCTAGTTATAGACAGCTGGACATACAGCTAGTTATAGACAGCTGGACATAGACAACAGCTAGTTATAGACAGCTGGACATAGACTACAGCTAGTTATAGACAGCTGGACATACAGCTAGTTATAGACAGCTGGACATACAGCTAGTTATAGACAGCTGGACATAGACTACAGCTAGTTATAGACAGCTGGACATAGACTACAGCTAGTTATAGACAGCTGGACATACAGCTAGTTATAGACAGCTGGACATAGACTACAGCTAGTTATAGACAGCTGGACATAGACTACAGCTAGTTATAGACAGCTGGACATAGACTACAGCTAGTTATAGACAGCTGGACATAGACTACAGCTAGTTATAGACAGCTGGACATACAGCTAGTTATAGACAGCTGGACATAGACTACAGCTAGTTATAGACAGCTGGACATACAGCTAGTTATAGACAGCTGGACATACAGCTAGTTATAGACAGCTGGACATAGACTACAGCTAGTTATAGACAGCTGGACATAGACTACAGCTAGTTATAGACAGCTGGACATACAGCTAGTTATAGACAGCTGGACATAGACAACAGCTAGTTATAGACAGCTGGACATAGACTACAGCTAGTTATAGACAGCTGGACATACAGCTAGTTATAGACAGCTGGACATACAGCTAGTTATAGACAGCTGGACATAGACTACAGCTAGTTATAGACAGCTGGACATAGACTACAGCTAGTTATAGACAGCTGGACATAGACTACAGCTAGTTATAGACAGCTGGACATACAGCTAGTTATAGACAGCTGGACATAGACTACAGCTAGTTATAGACAGCTGGACATAGACAACAGCTAGTTATAGACAGCTGGACATAGACTACAGCTAGTTATAGACAGCTGGACATACAGCTAGTTATAGACAGCTGGACATAGACTACAGCTAGTTATAGACAGCTGGACATAGACTACAGCTAGTTATAGACAGCTGGACATAGACAACAGCTAGTTATAGACAGCTGGACATAGACTACAGCTAGTTATAGACAGCTGGACATACAGCTAGTTATAGACAGCTGGACATAGACTACAGCTAGTTATAGACAGCTGGACATAGACTACAGCTAGTTATAGACAGCTGGACATAGACTACAGCTAGTTATAGACAGCTGGACATAGACTACAGCTAGTTATAGACAGCTGGACATAGACAACAGCTAGTTATAGACAGCTGGACATAGACTACAGCTAGTTATAGACAGCTGGACATACAGCTAGTTATAGACAGCTGGACATACAGCTAGTTATAGACAGCTGGACATAGACTACAGCTAGTTATAGACAGCTGGACATAGACTACAGCTAGTTATAGACAGCTGGACATAGACATACACACTTGAATGCAGATATTGTCGCCCTTGCAAACAAAACTTCCACAGAATAGTCAGGTTTTCCACCTGGTAGCATGAAGGTTTAAGCTGGTTTTAGTGTTGCAGAATGTTTTCTAGAGTGGATTAAAGGGTGAAAACCCCATGGTAGCATGAAGGTTTAAGCTGGTTTTAGTGTTGCAGAATGTTTTCTAGAGTGAATTAAAGGGTGAAAACCCCATGGTAGCACAGCTTCACACCTTGTTGTGGTCCATGAGAACACAACACCATAGACACACATAGGAAGCACACACACACACACACACACACACTTTCCACACACACACACACACACACACACACTTTCCACACACACACACACACACACACACTTTCCACACACACACACACACACAATCACAGTACACACACTTTCCACACAAACACAAACGAGTCACACATGGTAGGGATCCCGTACTCCAATGGACATCAAAACCTTTAACCAGAGATGTATATTTTTCTAAATACTGTAAAACTATTTGGTGGGATGTTCTCTGCGGCTGCCTGAACCGTCAACGATGTTGTGCCCCAAATTTATTGTTACGTTGTCTTGACGACAAAAGTAAATTTTCTTTGCCCCTAGCGTTCCATTTGCACGACGCCAAGCATCAGTCGTTCTTCCTAAATGCCCTTTCCCCTCCGTGTCTCACTCACTCCATTGCGTTCTGACGGCTCCCCGTAAGCGTACAGAAATAAATACCTATAAAAACATTTCTGATGTGACACTCCCAAGCTACAAAATGTTTTTAACTCGCCCAATTGAGACCCGTTTCAAAATCTTCACTCTGATAATAACTCTGAATAAGACAGATGTGTTATCTGTCATGGTTATGATAAATGAGGCATTGTGGAATTTAGATAAATGTGCTAAAACAAATTCCAGTGTGGGCTTTGTGTTCTAAAAAAAAAAAATATTTTTCCATTCCAGTACTGGAGTACTCTGAAACATAATTGTGTGAGTACTTAAACAGTCAAAACACACACACGCACATCACCCAGCGAGAGAGGCCTGATCACCCAGAGAGAGATGCCTGATCACCCAGAGAGAGAGAGAGGCCTGATGACCCAGAGAGAGAGGCCTGATCACCCAGAGAGAGAGGCCTGATCACCCAGAGAGAGAGGCCTGATAACCCAGAGAGAGAGGCCTGATAACCCAGAGAAAGAGGCCTGATCACCCAGAGAAAGAGGCCTGATCACCCAGAGAGAGAGGCCTGATCACCCAGCGAGAGAGGCCTGATCACCCAGCGAGAGAGGCCTGATCACCCAGAGAAAGAGGCCTGATCACCCAGCGAGAGAGAGGCCTGATCACCCAGCGAGAGAGGCCTGATCACCCAGAGAGAGAGAGATGCCTGATCACCCAGAGAGAGAGAGATGCCTGATCACCCAGAGAGAGAGAGATGCCTGATCACCCAGAGAGAGATGCCTGATCACCCAGAGAGAGATGCCTGATCACCCAGAGAGAGAGAGATGCCTGATCACCCAGAGAGAGAGAGAGGCCTGATCACCCAGAGAGAGAGAGAGGCCTGATCACCCAGAGAGAGAGAGAGGCCTGATCACCCAGAGAGAGAGAGAGGCCTGATCACCCAGAGAGAGAGAGGCCTGATCACCCAGAGAGAGAGAGAGGCCTGATCACCCAGAGAGAGAGAGAGGCCTGATCACCCAGAGAGAGAGAGGCCTGATCACCCAGAGAGAGAGAGGCCTGATCACCCAGAGAGAGAGGCCTGATTACCCAGAGAGAGAGGCCTGATCACCCAGAGAGAGAGGCCTGATCACCCAGAGAGAGAGAGGCCTGATCACCCAGAGAGAGAGGCCTGATCACCCAGAGAGAGAGAGGCCTGATCACCCAGAGAGAGAGAGGCCTGATCACCCAGAGAGAGAGAGAGGCCTGATCACCCAGAGAGAGAGAGAGGCCTGATCACCCAGAGAGAGAGAGAGGCCTGATCACCCAGAGAGAGAGGCCTGATCACCCAGAGAGAGAGAGAGGCCTGATCACCCAGAGAGAGAGAGGCCTGATCACCCAGAGAGAGAGGCCTGATCACCCAGAGAGAGAGGCCTGATCACCCAGAGAGAGAGGCCTGATCACCCAGAGAGAGAGAGGCCTGATCACCCAGAGAGAGAGGCCTGATCACCCAGAGAGAGAGGCCTGATCACCCAGAGAGAGAGGCCTGATCACCCAGAGAGAGGGGCCTGATCACCCAGAGAGAGAGAGAGGCCTGATCACCCAGAGAGAGAGGCCTGATCACCCAGAGAGAGAGGCCTGATCACCCAGAGAGAGAGGCCTGATCACCCAGAGAGAGGCCTGATCACCCAGAGAGAGAGGCCTGATCACTCAGAGAGAGAGGCCTGATCAGAGTACACAAATGAACATCTTTATTTCATTATTATTAACAAACACAAACCTCAGCTGTTTTTTTTAAATTTGATTTATTTTACCTTTTTTTAACTATGCAAGAGAGCTAAGAATATATTCTTATTATCAATGACGTCCTACCGGGGAACAGCGGGTTAACTGCCTTGTTCAGGGGGCAGAACAACAGATTTTTACCTTGTCAGCTCGGGGGGATTCGATCCAGCAACCTTTCGGTTACTAGTCCAACGCTCTAACCTGCCGCCCCAGTGTAGCCTAGCCGTTGTCTGCCTGCGGGTGTCTCAAACGGGATGCTATTCCCTATATTATACACTAAAGCTTTTCCCTAAAAGCTTATAGTCCAAGCCCTAAGGGCCCTAGTCAATAGTGCACTTCGTAGGGAATAGGGTGCCATTTGGGACCCTAGTTAATAGTGCACGTCGTAGGGAATAGGGTGCCTTTTGGGACCCTTGTTAATAGTGCACTTCGTAGGGAATAGGGTGCCTTTTGGGACCCTAGTCAATAGTGCACTTCGTAGGGAATAGGGTGCCTTTTGGGACAATCGAAACAACTCCACGTCACCTCTTTAAAGGAAAGTGAAGAGATTCATTGTTTTTATGGACAAAAAAGGCCTTCACTTTAACACATTTTCTATTTAATAAAGCGGTTCAAGAGTGTGTGTGTGTGTGTGTGTGTGTGTGTGTGTGTGTGTGTGTGTGTGTGTGTGTGACTCATAATTGCTAAAATATTCTTAAGTATCGAAAGTAAAAGTAAAAGTTTCCTTATGTTAAGCAAACCAGATGGAACCATTTTCTTGTTTTCTAAATGTACGGAAAGCCAGAGGCTCCAACACTCAGACATAATTTACTAACAAAGCATCTGTGTTTAGTGAGTCCTCCAGATCAGAGGCAGTAGGGATGACCAGGGATGTTCTCTGTTTAGTGAGTCCTCCAGATCAGAGGCAGTAGGGATGACCAGGGATGTTCTCTGTTTAGTGAGTCCACCAGATCAGAGGCAGTAGGGATGACCAGGGATGTTCTCTGTTTAGTGGTTCCTCCAGATCAGAGGCAGTAGGGATGACCAGGGATGTTCTCTGTTTAGTGAGTCCTCCAGATCAGAGGCAGTAGGGATGACCAGGGATGTTCTCTGTTTAGTGAGTCCTCCAGATCAGAGGCAGTAGGGATGACCAGGGATGTTCTCTGTTTAGTGAGTCCTCCAGATCAGAGGCAGTAGGGATGACCAGGGATGTTCTCTGTTTAGTGAGTCCTCCAGATCAGAGGCAGTAGGGATGACCAGGGATGTTCTCTGTTTAGTGAGTCCACCAGATCAGAGGCAGTAGGGATGACCAGGGATGTTCTCTGTTTAGTGAGTCCTCCAGATCAGAGGCAGTAGAGATGACCAGGGATGTTCTCTGTTTAGTGAGTCCTCCAGATCAGAGACAGTAGGGATGACCAGGGATGTTCTCTGTTTAGTGAGTCCTCCAGATCAGAGGCAGTAGGGATGACCAGGGATGTTCTCTGTTTAGTGAGTCCTCCAGATCAGAGGCAGTAGGGATGACCAGGGATGTTCTCTGTTTAGTGAGTCCTCCAGATCAGAGGCAGTAGGGATGACCAGGGATGTTCTCTGTTTAGTGAGTCCTCCAGTGTGTGAATTGTACCATTTTCATGTCAAAATGTAACGAGTACTTTTGGGTGTCAGGGAAAATGTATGGAGTAAAAAGTACATTATCTCCTTTAGGAATGTAGTGAAGTGAAAGTAAACGTTGTCAAAAACATAGATTGTAAAGTACAAATACCCCCAAAAAACTACTTACGTAGTACTTTAAAGTATTTTTAAACCACTGGTGTGTGGACGTGTTTACATTTGTAGGGACCAGAAGTCCCCACTAGAATATTAAACTAACAAACATTTGACCAACTGGGGACATTTATACTATTTCAAGGGGGTTTAGTGTTAGGGTTAGAATTAGGTTTAAAATTAGGTTTAGGGTTAGAATTAGTATCTGGGTTAGAATTAGGTTTAAAATTAGATTTAGGGTTAGAATTAGTATCTGGGTTAGAATTAGGTTTAAAATTAGGTTTAGGGTTAGAATTAGTATCTGGGTTAGAATTAGGTTAGGTTCTGGGGTTAAGGTTAGGGAAAATAGGACTTTGAATGGTTATAAATTGTGAGTCCCGACAAGGTTAGTGAAACAATAGTGTGTGTTAAGTCTTGGGAAAAACTCCAGGTGCCTTCTAAACTCAAACGTCTCCCCCCTCCAAACACACACACACACACACACACACACACACACACACACACACACACACACACACACACAGGTGGTTAACTGGTGCATATTTCCAATAGCAGCTGCACAGCCCCTCTAGTCTATATTACTATTCTTTCCTTCTGAACATAAAGGGATTTATCTCATCTTTCTTAAATAAATAAATTAAAAAGGAGATTCACAACTCAAACAGATTATAGAATTATAGAATATACAAAACCCCAAAAAAAGCCACTGTTCCTGATTACAAAAAAAACACAATTCAATCTTCTTTTTTTCTCTCTCTCTCTCTCAATAAAATTCTCAGAATACTTTCAAAGAGCAGTTTTGGGAAATTCACTTTCTTTTCTAAACCTCCAACTGCCGGGTGTCCATGTTGTTGATCTTTTATCCATGTTCCTTGCTTGGCGTACGAGGCAGCCTATAGTCAGACAATCAAGTCCACTTCCTTAGCACCCTACACTCCAGGGTGAAGTTTTCCCCTACGTACAGATCTAGGATCAGCTTCCCCTTTCCTCAAGCCTAACCTTAACCATTAGTGGTGAAAAATGCACAACTGACCCCAGATCAGCGTCTAGGGGTCTTTACCCTACTCCCTAGAACATGTGAGGTAGCCTAGCAACAGGCATCCCACTTCCTTAGCAACCTATGCTCGGGGTGAAGGCCTTCTTCTGATTGGCTCGTACGATGTCGTCGGGGGAGGGCGTGTCGAAAGGTGAAGGGTGAGGAATATCCTACCATGTGTCAGGCAGCACCACAGGAGCTCAGGGGCCTAGTTTGAGGAGCGGAATATCCTACCATGTGTCAGGCAGCACCACAGGAGCTCAGGGGCCTAGTTTGAGGAGCGGAATATCCTACCAAATCAAATGTTATTGGTCACATACACATGTTTAGCAGATGTTATTGCGGATGTTATTTAGCAGATTATTTAGCAGATGTTATTGTCTTGCTCCAACAGTGCAGTAATATCTAACAATTTCACAACAATACACACAATATACACAAATCTAAAAGTAGAAGAATGGAATTAAGAATACATAAATATTAGGACGAGCAATGTCAGAGTGGCATTGACTAAAATACAGTGGAAGACCGTAGATACATATGAAATGAGTAAAGCAGTATGTAAACATTATTAAAGTGATCAGTGTTCCATTATTAAAGTGACCCGTGATTCCATGTCTATGTATAGAGGGCAGCAGCCTCTAAGGTGCAGGGTGGAGTAACATTATTAAAGTGACCAGTGATTCCATGTCTATGTATAGAGGGCAGCAGCCTCTAAGGTGCAGGGTGGAGTAACATTATTAAAGTGTGATTCCATGTCTATGTATAGAGGGCAGCAGCCTCTAAGGTACAGGGTTGAGTAACCGGGTGGAAGCCGTCTAGTGATGGCTATTTAACAGTCTGATGGCCTAGAGATAGAAGCTGTTTTTCAGTCTCTCGGTCCCAGCTCTGATGAACCTGTACTGACCTCGCCTTCTGGATGATAGCAGGGTGAACAGGCAGTGGCTCGGGTGGTTGTTGTCCTTGATGATCTTTATGGCCTTCCTGTGACATCGGGTGGTGTAGGTGTCCTGGAGGGCAGGTAGTTTGCCCCCGGTGATGTGTTGGAGAGTCCTGCGGTTGCAGGCGGTACTGTTACCGTACCAGGCGGCGATGCAGCCAGACAAGATGCTCTCAATTGTGCATTTGTAAAGGTTTGTGAGGGTTTTAGGTGCCAAGACAAATTTCTTCAGCCTCCTGAGGTTGAAGAAGCGCTGTTGCGCCTTCACCACACGGTCTGTGTGGGTGAACCATTTCAGTGAGGTGTACGCCAAGGTCCCGTCGATGTGGATAAGGGGGTACTCCGCTGTTTCCTGAAGTCCACAATCAGCTCCAGGTTATTTTCCTAGCACCACACTTCCAGGGCCTTCACCTCCTCCCTGTAGGCTGTCACGTCATTGTTGGTAATCAGGTCTACTACTGTTGTGTCGTCTGAAAACTTGATGATTGAGTTGGAGCCAAGCAGTCATGGGTAAACAGGGGGTACAGGAGGGGGCTGAGTACACACCCTTGTGGGGCCCCAGTGTTGAGGATCAGCGAAGTGGAGGTGTTGTTTCCTACCTTCACCACCTGGGGGCGGCCCGTCAGGATGTCCAGGGCCCAGTTGGACAGGGCGGGGTTCAGACCCAGGGCCTCCAGCTTAATGATGAGCTTGGAGGGTACTACGGTGATTAAGGCTGAGCTATAGACAATAAACAGCATTCTGACATAGGTATCCCTCTTGTCCAGATGGGTTAGAGCAGTGTGCAGTGCGATGGTGATCGTCTGTGGATCTATTGGGGCGGTAAGCAAATTGCAGTGTGTCAGGTAAGGTGGAGGTGATATGGTCCTTGACTAGTCTCTCAAAGCACTTCATGATGACGGAAGTGAGTGCTACGGGGCGGGAGTCGTTTAGTTCAGTTACCTTTGCCCTCTTGGGAACAGGAACAATGATGAACATCTTGAAGTATGTGGGGACAGTAGACTGGGATAGGGAGAGATTGAATATGTCCGTAAACACTCCTGCCAGCTGGTCTGTGCATGCTCTGAGTACACGGCTGAGGATGCCGTCTTGGCCGGCAGCCTTGCGAGGGTTAACCCTCTTAAATGTCGTACTCACGTCGGCCACGGAGAAGGAGAGCCCACAGTCCTTGGTAGCTGGCCGCAGTGGTGGCACTGTGTTATCCTCAAAGCGGGCGAAGAAGGTGTTTAGCTCGTCCGGAAGCAAGACGTCGGTGTCCGTGACGTGGATGGATTGCCCTTTGTAGTCCTTGATTGTCTGTAGACCCTGCCACATACGACTTGTGTCTGAGTCGTTGAACTGGGACTCATTTTTGTCTCTGTACTGACGTTTTGCCTGTTTGATTGCCTTACGGAGGGAATAACTACACTGTTTGTATTCGACCATATTCCCAGGCAAAGGTAACTGAACTAAACGACTCCCGCCCCGTAGCACTCACTTCCGTCATCATGAAGTGCTTTGAGAGACTAGTCAAGGACCATATCACCTCCACCTTACCTGACACACTGTAATTTGCTTACCGCCCCAATAGATCCACAGACGATGCAATCGCCATCGCACCTGGCCAAGATTAAATGCGGTGGTTCGCGCTTTCAGTTTTGCACGAATGCTGCCATCTATCCACGGTTTCTGGTTTGTCACCTCAGACAGCGCCAGAGTGGCTCCTCACCGGAGTGAAACCTGCTGAACTAGAGGCAGTATATCATGTACTGTGAACTAGAGGCAGTATATCATGTAATGTGAACTAGAGGCAGTATAATGTAATGTGAACTAGAGGCAGTATAATGTAATGTGAATTAGAGGCAGTATATCATGTAATGTGAACTAGAGGCAGTATATCATGTAATGTGAACTAGAGGCAGTATATCATGTAATGTGAACTAGAGGCAGTATATCATGTAATGTGAACTAGAGGCAGTATATCATGTAATGTGAACTAGAGGCAGTATAATGTAATGTGAACTAGAGGCAGTATAATGTAATGTGAACTAGAGGCAGTATAATGTAATGTGAACTAGAGGCAGTATAATGTAATGTGAACTAGAGGCAGTATATAATGTAACGTGAACTAGAGGCAGTATAATGTAATGTGAACTAGAGGCAGTATATAATGTAACGTGAACTAGAGGCAGTATAATGTAATGTGAAGAGGCAGTATAATGTAATGTGAACTAGAGGCAGTATATAATGTAACGTGAACTAGAGGCAGTATAATGTGAGGAAGATACAAAGCAAGAGGTTTCACTCTCTCCAAAATAAGTCCAATGCGTTTCTATGGGCCAAAGTCTGTCGCCTGCCTTCGGACGACTCCCATTGTTAGGGCTGAAACACATCTCGTTATTATATACTCATCTCTGATAGTATTTTCTGTTGCTTCACGTCATTTTACTGTTTGAAAATAAATGTAACCGTTTCTTGAACGGTTAATGAGGGTCAGTTAGTCGGGAAACAAATTTGACCGAAATTTGCATCCCTAGTTTCTTTAACAAGCACTTTTAATTTCAAACTGAACCGCTCTGCTGTTTGACAACCAGACCTTTGAATACTATTTCAAATCATTTCAAATAGTTTATCTGAGCTTGATTGAGCTTGCCTGGCGCAATGGAACCAATAAAACAGCCAAAAAAAAAACGAACCATCGGCATGAAAACGAAATAGACTACTCCAGAGTTGAGTCATAGCCTACATGGTTACAGAGACAAATATGTCTCAATTATTCTCTCAATCGCAAAAATGAACAACAACAACACAAAGTACCAGTCAAAAGTTGACACCTACTCATTCCAGGGTTTGTCTATATTTTTTACATTGTAGAATAATAGTGTAGACATCAAAACTATGAAATAGCACAATATGGAATCATGTAGTAACCAAAAAAAGTGTTAAACAATTCTAAAGTAGCCACCCTTTGCCTTGATGACAGCTTTGTACACTCTTGGCATTCTCATTCCTAGTTTTGATGTCTTCACTATTATTCTACAACCCTTGAATGAGTAGGTGTGTCCAAACTTTTGACTGGTACTAACGTACATATTTTATTTTAAACACTCTATTGGTTGCAAGAATTTTGTAAACAAATTTTACTTGAAAACTAAGTTTTGAATCCAGCGTCGTTTCGTGTATATCGTGTGCCATGGAATCTGTACACCGAAAATCTCTTCCCTCCTATTTTGCAATCTATAGTTGTACATTTTTTTGGTCCTTAAATGAAACTGGAATACTTTTTTATTTATCACATATTTCTTTAACCAATGATGGTCTTTAATGCCAACAGACAAGATCCTTACTTTTTCCTCGTTCTACTAGTCTCTTCCAGTTCTGCTGTAATGCTGCAATTTGTAGGTTGTAATTCTGGGTAGAGAAAACTTTTCCATATCTATGTTTGTTAGC
Source organism: Salvelinus fontinalis (assembly GCF_029448725.1). Classification (NCBI taxonomy): domain Eukaryota; kingdom Metazoa; phylum Chordata; class Actinopteri; order Salmoniformes; family Salmonidae; genus Salvelinus; species Salvelinus fontinalis. Next base: position 42,328,124 of record NC_074684.1, on the reverse strand, counting down.
TGCATGTATGACATATCTCCACCAGTCCCTGATATGATATTATTTATCAAACATTTTTATCAATTAGTATATTAGTGTTTAACCATAATATTTGTTGTTTTATTTGTTCTGTCTTTTCTGGTGGATTAAACTGAAATTGCAACCAACTTTCTATGACTTGTTTTAAAAAATAGCAATATTTTGGAGATGATTTCATTTTCAAACAACCAAAAGTGAGAGATTGTAATCTGAATAAAGGGAGAGGTTGTATTCTGAATAAAGGGAGAGATTGTAGTCTGAATAAAGGGAGAGGTTGTAATCTGAATAAAGGGAGAGGTTGTAATCTGAATAAAGGGAGAGGTTGTAATCTGAATAAAGGGAGAGGTGGTAATCTGAATAAAGGGTGAGGTTGTAATCTGAATAAAGGGAGAGGTTGTAATCTGAATAAAGGGAGAGGTTGTAATCTGAATAAAGGGAGAGGTTGTAATGTGAATAAAGGGAGAGGTTGTAATCTGAGTAAAGGGAGAGGTTGTAATCTGAATAAAGGGAGAGGTTGTAATCTGAATAAAGGGAGAGGTTGTAATCTGAATAAAGGGAGAGGTTGTAATCTGAATAAAGGGAGAGGTTGTAATCTGAATAAAGGGAGAGGTTGTAATCTGAATAAAGGGTGAGGTTGTAATCTGAATAAAGGGAGAGGTTGTAATCTGAATAAAGGGAGAGGTTGTAATCTGAATAAAGGGTAGAGGTTGTAATCTGAATAAAGGGAGAGGTTATAATCTGAATAAAGGGAGAGGTTGTAATCTGAATAAAGGGTGAGGTTGTAATCTGAATAAAGGGAGAGGTTGTAATCTGAATAAAGGGAGAGATTGTAATCTGAATAAAGGGTAGAGGTTGTAATCTGAATAAAGGGAGAGGTTGTAATCTGAATAAAGGGAGAGATTGTAATCTGAATAAAGGGAGCGGTTGTAATCTGAATAAAGGGAGCAAGGCCTTTCTTGGGGTGGGACATTCTTACTAAGCTGCTAGAGAACCAGTTCTGATTTCAGTATGACTTGTGACGGAACCCTTTAGTGATGTCATAATGGTCTTCTGCTTTAGTATTAAAACATGTCTCCCCCCACAATTCATATTCATGATACAAATAACAAGAAATAGGCCTGTTTAAATTGTTTCTGGTAACCCTTCCCTGTTCCATCTGTTCCTCGACACCATCCTGTCTCGGCTTGGTTTTTGCTCTGACATGGGCTGTCAACTGTGGGACCTTATATAGACAGGTGTGTATCTTTCCAAATCATGTACAATGAATTTAATTTACCACAGATAAACTCCAATCAAGTTGTAGAAACATATCAAGGATGAGCAACGCAAACAGGATGCACCTGAGCTCAATTTCGAGTCTCATAACAAAGGGTCAGAATACTTATGTAAATAAGGTACATTTGCAAAAAAAACTGTTTTCACATTGTTATTATTGGATATTGTGATGCCATTATGGGGTATTGTGATGTCATTATGGGGTATTGTGATGTCATAATGTGGTATTGTGATGTCATTATGGGGTGATGTGATGTCATTATGGGGTATTGTATGTACCGGTAGATTGCTGAGGATTTGTATTTATTTAATCCATTTTAGAATAAGGCTGCAACGTGACAAAATGTGTAAAAAGTGAAGAGGTCTGAAAACTTTCTGAAGGCAATGTTCATACTAAAAAAAATCTTGCATATCTTAATTTATTTCAACAATGAACAAATAATGAGTATTAATGTTGGCAGTTCATACGAAGGATCGTTACCTTTAACCAGGATCGGCATTACAACATTTCTATTTTAGCAAACAATTGTGATTCATCCTATTTTGTCCCCAACATCATTACCCCTTAGCAACAGATATGGGATATACACACACACACACACTCTCTCTCTCCCCACAAACAACCACAAGCTCAGATGATCAACAGTTGTTCCATCCCCGAGCCCAACTCGAGAGAAGACTTGATGTGTGACTGCATATAGAGTTGTAGCTGTTTGAGAAGTCCATGCAACATGGAGCAAGAATGGAGAGATGTAATTAACCAATGTCAGATATACCCCCCTCTCCATGGGTTACTGCAGCTAGTGTTGCCATCACTGTCACTATCTGGGGTGGGGGCCTATTTCAACCCTACTGACATACGTGTCATATTGCTACTCGTAGGCTACTGTCTAACGTGAGCGCCGATGTGTCAGATCTGTGATTCAGACCATTATTACTACTGGGTAAGCGTTAGAATAACCCTAATCAATATTAGCAGCTGTAGGTGGTATTAATATCTCTAGGAGCTGATCCATCATCAGTATTGTGAAAGCTAAAGCTGATCTTCGGTCGTTGCTCAGAAAGACGCATCGTTAAAATTCCCTGTAAACCTAAATTAGCCATCTGGGAACCGGGCCCTGGTCCGATGTGCTCCCTGCTCTAGTCCATACCTTTCTCTGGTCGCGGTGCAGCTGAGACTTCCTGATTGGCTCTTGGTACAACCGCCGTCTCCTTATTCGCTCTCTGCGGCAGTGGCGCGTCATTATTGGTTCTGGCGTCCAGGGCCGGCAGCTCGGCGCTCTCGTCTGATAGAACGGCATCCAGGGCTCTCTGAGGGTCGAAGGCGCACCGCAAGGCAGCCTGGGTAAGGACTGACTCCGGCACGGCATCACCCAGCACTGCACACATCTGGTCCAGACACGAGTACAACTTGCCTGTGGAGACACACTGTTCATTCAGGGGCTCTAATAAGAGTTGAATCATGTTACAGCTCAAAACCACCTTCCAGGGGGGGGGGGGGGGGGGGGGTTAAGGGTACCTTGGTCCAGGGGGTTGAGGATGTGTGTGAGGGGGGGGGGGGGGGGGGGGGGTCAAGGATACCTTGGTCCAGGGGGGTGAGGTTGTGTGTGAGGGGGGGGGGGGGGGGGGGGGGGGGGGTTAAGGGTACCTTGGTCCAGGGGGTTGAGGGGGTGGGGTTAAGGGTACCTTGGTCCAGGGGGGTGAGGGGGTGGGGGTTAAGGGTACCTTGGTCCAGGGGGGTGAGGGGGTGGGGGGGGGGGGGGTTAAGGGTACCTTGGTCCAGGGGGGTGTGTGAGGGGGGGGTTAAGGGTACCTTGGTCCAGGGGGGTGTGTGAGGGGGGGGTTAAGGGTACCTTGGTCCAGGGGGGTGAGGGGGGGGGGGGGGTTAAGGGTACCTTGGTCCAGGGGGGTGAGGGGGGGGGGGGGTTAAGGGTACCTTGGTCCAGGTGGGTGAGGTTGTGGGTGAAGGGGGGGGGGAGTTAAGGGTACCTTGGTCCAGGGGGGTGAGGTGGGGGGGGGGGGGGGGTTAAGGGTACCTTGGTCCAGGGGGGTGAGGTTGTGTGTGGGGGGGTTAAGGGTACCTTGGTCCAGGGGGGTGAGGTTGTGTGTGGGGGGGGGGGGGATGGATTAAGGGTACCTTGGTCCAGGAGGTTGAGGTTGTGTGTGAGGGGGGGGGGGGGGGGTTAGGGTACCTTGGTCCAGGGGGTTGAGGATGTGTGTGAGGGGGGGGGGTAAGGGTACCTTGGTCCAGGGGGTTGAGGTTGTGTGTGAGGGGGGGGTAAGGGTACCTTGGTCCAGAGGGTTGAGGATGTGTGTGTGTGGGGGGGGGGTTAAGGGTACCTTGGTCCAGGGGGTTGAGGATGTGTGTGTGTGTGGGGGGGGGTTAAGGGTACCTTGGTCCAGGGGGGTGAGGTTGTGTGTGAGGGGGGGGGTAAGGGTACCTTGGTCCAGGGGGTTGAGGTTGTGTGTGGGGGGGGGGTGGGGGGGGGGGGTAAGGGGTACCTTGGTCCAGGGGGTTGAGGATGTGTGTGGGGTGGGGGGGGGGGGTTAAGGGTACCTTGGTCCAGGGGGTTGAGGTTGTGTGTGAGGGAGGGGGAGGTGGGTACGGCCTCATCTTCCTCCATCCCCTCCTCCTCTAGGGGTGGCTCAACGTTGGGCCTCTCCTGCCTGCTGGAGTAGATGAACTGGGCCGCTATGGATACCACAGAACACACACACAACGGATCACTCAAGAGCCAATCACAGTGCTTGGGAATGTCAACAATGTGTCACAATCAGTGTTCTGAGTTCTGACACGGTGGCCTTGTAGGGACGACGTTACTTAAAGACGCAGTAAGTCATATCAGAAGCTAGCGGATTCATTACCAACAACAGCTGCAAATTACAACAAGATTTCATCACGTCTTGAAGTTCACTTTCCTCGCTTTGTCTTTAATGAATCTAGAAAAGTAGTTGTGGTTCCGAGTGCAGTGTTAGTTTAGCTTCATAGCACACGGGTTTTGTTAGCACGTTTCTCACGCCGGCTTCAGCCATGGAGGGAGCCTGCCGAGGCAACAGCAGGAGGGTTTCCTAGCAACACGTGCCTCGGAGCGCGACAACTTCCCGTGTGTTGTGAATCTGTTCGAAACAACTAGCGCCATTTTTTTTATTTAAATCAAAAAAAAGATTCCAGCTGACAAAAATAACTACATTATGTCATTAACTAATAAAAAATATTTACACATAATAGAAACTTTTGGTTTATGGACAATTCTTACTTAACTCAACCTTTAATATCAGATCAGTCAATATGGAAGTGTTTACTCAACCTATGCCTAGTTTACTCAACATTATCACTCGGGGCGGCGGATAGCCTAGTGGTTAGAGCGTTGGACTAGTAACCGAAAGGTTGCTGGATCGAATCCACGAGCTGACGAGGAAAAAAATCTGTCGTTCTGCCCCTGAACAAGGCAGTTAACCCGCTGTTCCCCCGGTAGACCGTCATTGAAAATAAGAATTTGTTCTTAACAGACTTGCCGAGTTAAATAAAGATAAAATAAAAATATCAAGGCAACTAAAAGGAGTGTCTTCAGGGGGAGTGTCTTCAGGGGGAGTGTCTTCAGGAGGAGTGTCTTCAGGAGGAGTGTCTTCAGGGGGAGTGTCTTCAGGGGGAGTGTCTTCAGGGGGAGTGTCTTCAGGGGGAGTGTCTTCAGGGGGAGTGTCTTCAGGGGGAGTGTCTTCAGGGGGAGTGTCTTCAGGGGGAGTGTCTTCAGGGGGAGTGTCTTCAGGGGGAGTGTCTTCAGGGGGAGTGTCTTCAGGGGGAGTGTCTTCAGGGGGAGTGTCTTCAGGAGGTATTCACAGCCCTTCACATTTTGTTGCGTTAAAAGCCTGAATTTAAAATAAATTAAATTGTTTTGTTATCAAGGTGGAATTACAGTACCAGTCGACAGTTTGGAAACACCTACTCATTACAGGGTTTTTATTTATTTTTACTATGTTCTACATTGTAGATGAATAGTGAAGACATCAAAACTATGAAATAAGTGTCATGTATGGAATCATGTAGTAACCAAAAAAAAGTGTTAAACAAATCAAATTACATTTTATATTCTTCAAAGCAGCCACCCTTTTGACTTGTTGTTTGCAACAAGGCACTTATATAATACTGAAAAAAAAATGTGGCAAAGCAATTCACTGTTTGTCCTGAATGACGGTTACATCCAAATGAGACATTATTTGGTCAAAAGCACTGGGCGATATATATATATATAGGGAATGAGACGCCATTTCAGACACACAGACATCGTCTAAGGCAGGTTCCCCAACTGACGACCTGGGGGTGATTTTATTTGGCCCTTAAGTTCAGAGCAATATATAATATAATATAATATATTTATTTATTCATTTTATTTAACCTTTATTTAACCAGGTAGGCAAATTGAGAACACGTTCTCATTTACAATTGCGACCTGGCCAAGATAAAGCAAAGCAGTTCGACACAAACAACAACACATAGTTACACATGGAGTAAAACAAACATACAGTCAATAATACAGTGAAAAATAAGTCTATATACAATGTGAGCAAGTGAGGTGAGATAAGGGAGGTGAAGGCAAACAGATATATGTATAAATAAATAAAAATATAAAAAGGCCATGGAGGCGAAGTGAGTACAACACAGCAAGTAAAATAAAAACTAAAAAAAACACTGGAATGGTTGGTTTGCAGTGGAAGAAGGTGCAAAGTAGAGACAGAAATAATGGGGTGCAAAGGAGCAAAATAAATTAATAAATAAATACAGTAGATAAAGAGGTAGTTGTTTGGGCTAAATTGTAGATGGGTTATATATATAATACACCTCTTTTTTTTCTTGTTTTCTTTTTTGGACTTAAAAAACACCAGCAAATCAGCTCCTTGTGATTTTAATTCTGGAAATCGGTGCCAAAGTATTCCCACGCATAACAGAGAGATATGTGATCCCATATAAATGTAAGCAAGGTTTGAAATGATTATTGTTTTAGTCAAATATTATCTCTCTGTGGGCTTTTTTGCGGTCAGTTTCTTCTTCTTCTTTTTAAATATGAATGAATCTAGTTGCTGATCCCTGATTTAAGGTTACTCTCTGTGTATTTATTATTATGCGTTTCACTTTTCTATGACTTATCTTTGTTATTTCTCTCTGCGTGGATGGTAAGGGCCCGTAGGCAAGCATTTCACTGTTAGTCCAGACCTGCGGTTTACCAAGCATATGACGAATAACCTTTTGACTTGAGTACTAGGGTGGTGTGACAGACCTGTCGCAGGGGAGATGCACTATACAGAACTTGTGTACTGTACTAGGGTGGTGTGACAGACCTGTCGCAGGGGAGATGCACTATACAGAACTTGTGTACTGTACTAGGGTGGTGTGACAGACCTGTCGCAGGGGAGATGCACTATACAGAACTTGTGTACTGTACTAGGGTGGTGTGACAGACCTGTCGCAGGGGAGATGCACTATACAGAACTTGTGTACTGTACTAGGGTGGTGTTACAGACAGACCTGTCGCAGGGGAGATGCACTATACAGAACTTGTGTACTGTACTAGGGTGGTGTGACAGACCTGTCGCAGGGGAGATGCACTATACAGAACTTGTGTACTGTACTAGGGTGGTGTGACAGACAGACCTGTCGCAGGGGAGATGTACTATACAGAACTTGTGTACTGTACTAGGGTGGTGTGACAGACCTGTCGCAGGGGAGATGCACTATACAGAACTTGTGTACTGTACTAGGGTGGTGTGACAGACCTGTCGCAGGGGAGATGCACTATACAGAACTTGTGTACTGTACTAGGGTGGTGTGACAGACCTGTCGCAGGGGAGATGCACTATACAGAACTTGTGTACTGTACTAGGGTGGTGTGACAGACCTGTCGCAGGGGAGATGCACTATACAGAACTTGTGTACTGTACTAGGGTGGTGTTACAGACAGACCTGTCGCAGGGGAGATGCACTATACAGAACTTGTGTACTGTACTAGGGTGGTGTGACAGACCTGTCGCAGGGGAGATGCACTATACAGAACTTGTGTACTGTACTAGGGTGGTGTGACAGACCTGTCGCAGGGGAGATGCACTATACAGAACTTGTGTACTGTACTAGGGTGGTGTGACAGACCTGTCGCAGGGGAGATGCACTATACAGAACTTGTGTACTGTACTAGGGTGGTGTTACAGACAGACCTGTCGCAGGGGAGATGCACTATACAGAACTTGTGTACTGTACTAGGGTGGTGTGACAGACCTGTCGCAGGGGAGATGCACTATACAGAACTTGTGTACTGTACTAGGGTGGTGTTACAGACAGACCTGTCGCAGGGGAGATGCACTATACAGAACTTGTGTACTGTACTAGGGTGGTGTGACAGACAGACCTGTCGCAGGGGAGATGTACTATACAGAACTTGTGTACTGTACTAGGGTGGTGTGACAGACCTGTCGCAGGGGAGATGCACTATACAGAACTTGTGTACTGTACTAGGGTGGTGTGACAGACCTGTCGCAGGGGAGATGCACTATACAGAACTTGTGTACTGTACTAGGGTGGTGTGACAGACCTGTCGCAGGGGAGATGCACTATACAGAACTTGTGTACTGTACTAGGGTGGTGTGACAGACCTGTCGCAGGGGAGATGCACTATACAGAACTTGTGTACTGTACTAGGGTGGTGTTACAGACAGACCTGTCGCAGGGGAGATGCACTATACAGAACTTGTGTACTGTACTAGGGTGGTGTGACAGACCTGTCGCAGGGGAGATGCACTATACAGAACTTGTGTACTGTACTAGGGTGGTGTGACAGACCTGTCGCAGGGGAGATGCACTATACAGAACTTGTGTACTGTACTAGGGTGGTGTGACAGACCTGTCGCAGGGGAGATGCACTATACAGAACTTGTGTACTGTACTAGGGTGGTGTGACAGACCTGTCGCAGGGGAGATGCACTATACAGAACTTGTGTACTGTACTAGGGTGGTGTGACAGACAGACCTGTCGCAGGGGAGATGTACTATACAGAACTTGTGTACTGTACTAGGGTGGTGTGACAGACCTGTCGCAGGGGAGATGCACTATACAGAACTTGTGTACTGTACTAGGGTGGTGTGACAGACCTGTCGCAGGGGAGATGCACTATACAGAACTTGTGTACTGTACTAGGGTGGTGTGACAGACAGACCTGTCGCAGGGGAGATGTACTATACAGAACTTGTGTACTGTACTAGGGTGGTGTGACAGACAGACCTGTCGCAGGGGAGATGCACTATACAGAACTTGTGTACTGTACTAGGGTGGTGTGACAGACCTGTCGCAGGGGAGATGCACTATACAGAACTTGTGTACCGTACTAGGGTGGTGTGACAGACCTGTCGCAGGGGAGATGCACTATACAGAACTTGTGTACTGTACTAGGGTGGTGTGACAGACCTGTCGCAGGGGAGATGCACTATACAGAACTTGTGTACTGTACTAGGGTGGTGTGACAGACCTGTCGCAGGGGAGATGCACTATACAGAACTTGTGTACTGTACTAGGGTGGTGTGACAGACAGACCTGTCGCAGGGGAGATGTACTATACAGAACTTGTGTACTGTACTAGGGTGGTGTTACAGACCTGTCGCAGGGGAGATGCACTATACAGAACTTGTGTACTGTACTAGGGTGGTGTGACAGACAGACCTGTCGCAGGGGAGATGCACTATACAGAACTTGTGTACTGTACTAGGGTGGTGTGACAGACCTGTCGCAGGGGAGATGCACTATACAGAACTTGTGTACTGTACTAGGGTGGTGTTACAGACCTGTCGCAGGGGAGATGCACTATACAGAACTTGTGTACTGTACTAGGGTGGTGTGACAGACCTGTCGCAGGGGAGATGCACTATACAGAACTTGTGTACTGTACTAGGGTGGTGTGACAGACCTGTCGCAGGGGAGATGCACTATACAGAACTTGTGTACCGTACTAGGGTGGTGTGACAGACCTGTCGCAGGGGAGATGCACTATACAGAACTTGTGTACTGTACTAGGGTGGTGTGACAGACCTGTCGCAGGGGAGATGTACTATACAGAACTTGTGTACTGTACTAGGGTGGTGTGACAGACCTGTCGCAGGGGAGATGTACTATACAGAACTTGTGTACTGTACTAGGGTGGTGTGACAGACAGACCTGTCGCAGGGGAGATGCACTATACAGAACTTGTGTACTGTACTAGGGTGGTGTTACAGACCTGTCGCAGGGGAGATGCACTATACAGAACTTGTGTACTGTACTAGGGTGGTGTGACAGACAGACCTGTCGCAGGGGAGATGCACTATACAGAACTTGTGTACTGTACTAGGGTGGTGTGACAGACCTGTCGCAGGGGAGATGCACTATACAGAACTTGTGTACTGTACTAGGGTGGTGTGACAGACAGACCTGTCGCAGGGGAGATGCACTATACAGAACTTGTGTACTGTACTAGGGTGGTGTTACAGACCTGTCGCAGGGGAGATGCACTATACAGAACTTGTGTACTGTACTAGGGTGGTGTGACAGACCTGTCGCAGGGGAGATGCACTATACAGAACTTGTGTACCGTACTAGGGTGGTGTGACAGACCTGTCGCAGGGGAGATGCACTATACAGAACTTGTGTACTGTACTAGGGTGGTGTTACAGACAGACCTGTCGCAGGGGAGATGCACTATACAGAACTTGTGTACTGTACTAGGGTGGTGTGACAGACCTGTCGCAGGGGAGATGTACTATACAGAACTTGTGTACTGTACTAGGGTGGTGTTACAGACAGACCTGTCGCAGGGGAGATGCACTATACAGAACTTGTGTACTGTACTAGGGTGGTGTGACAGACAGACCTGTCGCAGGGGAGATGTACTATACAGAACTTGTGCACTGTACTAGGGTGGTGTGACAGACCTGTCGCAGGGGAGATGTACTATACAGAACTTGTGTACTGTACTAGGGTGGTGTTACAGACCTGTCGCAGGGGAGATGCACTATACAGAACTTGTGTACTGTACTAGGGTGGTGTTACAGACCTGTCGCAGGGGAGATGCAGTAGTCGTCATCGACAGACTGTCCATACATGTCGTCGTCGTCAAGGTCTGCAGAAACATCAGGGAAAGTGATACAGTTAACAGAGGCAGGTAGCTAGCTAGGTCCCACATAAACACACATCGTAATCACTCACACACACACACACACACACACACACAGTATGCTTTCATTCAAATGGCTACTTGGCCTAGTCAGCAACTCTGATGAGGCCAATGCCCAGTCAGGGATTGAATGCTGCAAATAAACAACTACCTACGGTGCATTCAGAAAGTATTCAGACCCCTTTGACTTTTTACACATTTTGTTACATTACAGCCTTATTCTAAAATGTATTAAATTGTATTTTTTCCTCATCAATCTACACACAATACCTCATAATGACATCACAATACCCCATAATGACATCACAATACCCCATAATGACATCACAATACCCCATAATGACATCACAATACCCCATAATGACATCACAATACCTCATAATGACGGAAGCAAAAAGAGGTTTTTAGACATTTTAGAAAATGTATTAAAATTCAAACTGAAATATCACATTTACATAAGTATTCAGACCCTTTACTCGGTACTTTGTTGAAGCACCTTTTGCAGTGATTACAGCATCGAGTCTTCTTGGGTATGATGCTACAAGTTTGGCACACCTGTATTTGGGGAGTTTCTCCCATTCTTCTCTGCAGATCCTCCCAAGCTCTGTCAGGTTGGATGGAGAGCGTAGCTGCACAGCTATTTTCAGGTCTCTCCAGAGATGTTAGATCGGGTTCAAGTCCGGGCTCTGACTGGGCCATGCAGAGTCCTGAAGCCAAGCCACTCCTGTGTTGTCTTGGCTGTGTGCTTAGGGTCGCTGTCCTGTTGGAAGGTGAACCTTCGCCCCAGTCGGAGGTCCTGAGAGCTCTGGAGCAGGTTTTCTTCAAGGACCTCTCTGTACTTTGCTCCGTTCATCTTGACTAGTCTCCCAGGCCGTGCCACTGAAAAACACCCCCACATCATGATGCTGCCACCACCAAGCTTCACCGTAGGGATGGTGCCAGGTTACCTCCGGATATGACGCTTGGCATTCAGGCTAAAGAGTTTATCAGACCAGACAATCTTGTTTCTCATGGTCAGAGCTCTTTAGGTGCTTTTGGTAAACTCCAAGCGGGCTGTCATGTGCCTTTTACTGAGGAGTGGTTTCCGTCTTGCCACTCTACCATAAAGGCCCCTATTGGTGGAGTGCTGCAGAGATGGTTGTCCTTCTGGAAGGTTCTCCCATCTCCACAGAGGAACTCTGGAGCTCTGTCAGAGTGACCATTGAGTTTCTAAATAAACTAAAGTAAAACAAACGTAATTAAATAAAAAAGTAACAAGAAAATGACACAACAATGACAAGGCTATATACAGAGGACACGTGTACCGGATCAATGGGGTACAGGTTAGTCGAGGTCATTTCTAAAGTGACTATGCATAGATAATAAACAGCAAGTTGTCGCTTTGTCATTATGAGGTATTGTATTGATGAGGTATAATAATTTAATTCGTTTTAGAATACGGCTGTAACGTCACAAAATATGGAAAAAGGTGAAGGGGTCTGAATACTTTCCGAATGCACTGTATATAACTAACATTTTGGGCGATTTGACCAAATTCACATAGAAAAGTGAGTTACAGATCTGTCATTCTCATTGAAAGCCAGTCTAAGAAGAGGTAGATCTGTTCTATGTGCGCTATTTCTATGCTTCCTGTTCTTAAGTTTCGTTTTTGCTTCTCTTACTTTAAGTGTTGTACACCAGCTCTAAACAGCTGAAAATACTCTACTTTTGGTTATGGAAAATAGATTTCTCAGCGGTTTAGATAGTTGAATGACTCTCTACATTATACTTGCTTGTTTTGCCACATTAACTGAAATAAGTCAAACTATTAGAATTTTAGCAACCAGGAAACGGTGGTAGCGATTTCTGTCCAGTGCAGCTTTAAATACGCCTCATGGTTCGTTTCCTTGCCACGATACTAATGAGTATCGCGATACTGGTATACTACTGGCCAGCTTCAGTGAGTGGAACTTGAAAAGCTAACTAGCTAGCTAGCTAACTAAACAATAATATTGACACATGCCGGCGATAAGTGTTGCCTTAGTTAAATTAGATAAATAGTTAGACTCAGTACTCTGAAATATATTCCTTTATGTTAATGTTACGGCATGTGGCACCAATTGCAATTGACAGCCCAAATAGGACACGACAGCAATAATGTGACGCTTATCAAGCTAGTCGGCTAACGTTAGCTAGCTAGATAACAAGTTGGTTAGTTCAGGCCTTGTATCGGAGGGTCAAAAACCGCCACTAGCACTTTCACAGAATCTAACCTTCATCATAGTTGTAGCCTCGGACATTTCTGTGCCGGGACATGTTGCCTTATACTTCTCCTTTCGGCCGTGTAGAGGCGGTTTTTGGCTCACAGCGTTTGTTGTAACATGTCATGCGTCCATATAGGAATAGGCGAAGCGAGAGGTCTTACTCCGCCCGAAATCTGTCCACGAAGTGAGGAATAGTTTGTATGGAGGTCAATGAAAGAATGTTGAATTTGGTCAACAAAAAAATATAATTACTAATTTGCTACGTGAGATTATTTTATCGAATAGAATTATCGTAATGACTAAGATTGTTACGAATGCACAGATATGAGTGGACGCATTTTGGACGACTTTATTTTAGAGTTCCCCTTGTCATAGAGAAAGATAGATGACGCCTAATGGATATAACCCGTTTTAGAATGGGCGTTGTCATTGAGGGCTTCCACTATTTTAAAGTATTCAACTGGGTGAGGATTCCTATGAGTTGGGAGCAATCAGCCAGTGAAGAAGAATCACACTGACTATTTTAAAATGGAAATTGCGTCAATGGCGCTGTAATGGTACAGTGACAAAGATGAGCCAACTATCTATCTCTATGGCCTGTTGTTCGCACTCTTATCTTCCACCTCATTGGCTAGAATGGTCCCACCTGATCTCGCCTTCCTTCCATCTTTTCGGACATGTAATTCCATTGTTAGAGTGGTGACTCGAATATCTTTAATATAATAGACAATCTTTGACTTCCCGAAAGCCATAAACCCCTTCTTTTTTTTTTAGATACCCCTACCCGAGTTAAAACAAAACCGTATGTGAAATTGACGGTTGTGTAAACATATTTTACTGCAAAAGTGTTTACATTCATAGATATTATGACACCACTTTAACTAAAACGGTGCAGAATAATGCCTGGAATTCCACCAATCCAAAGAGAGGAAAAAGCCGTTGCGCTCTGTGGACAACGAATCCCATTATTAGGGCAGAGACGTAGGCATCTAGTCATTGGCCCTGTTAGAGAGCATAAAATCCACGAAGCATTGTGGGTAAATGGTGACTGATTGACTGATGATACAAATAATAATGAGTAGTTATTTATGATGCGAGGTGATTTGTAGATCAGTCAGTCGGCAATCTCCTGCACTGTCGACCAAGCCCATTATAACCAGTATTTCTGTCTAAATACACACCTCTGCGCAGATGGTAGAGTAGAGAGCTCTCCTGTTGAGCGGTTCAAATGCAACAGAGAGGTTGGAGTGAGGCAGCTTGCTACGTGACATTGGCGTTACCATTTGTACTTTAACTATGTGCACATCGTTACAACACCGTATATAGACATAATATGACATTTTAAATGTCTTTATTCATTTGGAACTTCTGTGAGTGTAATGTTTACCTGTTCATTTATTTGTTTATTTCACTTTTGTTTATTATCTATTTTACTTGCGTTGGCAGTGTAAACATATATATCCCATGCCAATAAAGCCTCTTTAAATTTAAAATGGTAATTTAAGTTACTTCTAAATGCAGAACTAGGGTCTGTCGCACTGCTCCAATCCTAACTGAAATCCTGGCAAGGAGAAAGATTAAACCGATCAGAGCAACGTTAACATACCTCTTCGTTAGCATTACGGCTAGGCTATAATACATCTATTCCAACAACAATACGAACATTAACTTTAACTTTGATCATTAAAAATTGGAAGAAATATCCCAGCATCAAAGATGTTCCCAAAGACAATTATATTCCCTCATCAATCATTTAAAAAAAACATCTCCATTTTTTTTTTCTCTTCCATTTCTGAAAAAACAGGAAACCCCACATTACTTTGAAGGTCGCTTTCTGTAGGCCTTTCCAAGGAAACTTCACCTTCTGAGCTCATGCAGCTTCAGCCAGTGTTTCTGGAAACCACCCGTTTGATGGTTGTGACTCAAAAAAGTACAGCTATGGACCAAAAGTTGCCTGTTTGAGTCGTGGCAGGGACAAATGTAGAACTTTAGCTAAACCTAACCCTTTTCCTAACCTTAACCTCATTCTCCTAACCCACTCCTTTAGTTATCCTAACCTTAACCTAATTCTCCTAACCCACTCCTTTAGTTATCCTAACCTTAACCTAATTCTCCTAGCCCACTCCTTTAGTTATCCTAACCTTAACCTAATTCTCCTAACCCACTCCTTTAGTTATCCTAACCTTAACCTAATTCTCCTAACCTACTCATTTAGTTATCCTAACCTTAACCTAATTATCCTAACCCACTCCTTTAGTTATCCTAACCTTAACCTAATTCTCCTAACCCACTCCTTTAGTTATCCTAACCTTAACCCAATTCTCCTAACCTACTCCTTTAGTTATCTTAACCTTAACCTAATTCTCCTAACCTACTCCTTTAGTTATCCTAACCTTAACCTAATTCTCCTAACCCACTCCTTTAGTTATCCTAACCTGCTTCTGTCCAACTCTATCTAGCCAAAACCCCTTTAGAAACTGAGTGTGTCTGCCAATCTGGTGCTAACACCCACCAACTGCCCTGGCTGAGTGGTATGTAAGGTGGTGGTGATGATGATGATAATGGAGGAGGAGGAGGAGGATGATGATGAGATAACTGGTAAGTTACCACCACCGGACAACTAACTAGGCCTATAAATGTACACTACCGTTCAAAAGTTTGGGGTCACTTAGAAATGTCCTTGTTTTTGAAAGAAAATAACATTATTTTGTCCAATAAAATAACATCAAATTGATCAGAAATACAGTGTAGACATTGTTAATGTTGTAACTGCCTAGAAGGCCAGCATCACGGAGTCGCCTCTTCACTGTTGACGTTGAGACTGGTGTTTTGCGGGTACTATTTAATGAAGCTGCCAGTTGAGGACTTGTGAGGCGTCTGTCCTCTTCACTGGACAGAGGAACTAGAAGGCCAGCATCCCGGAGTCGCCTCTTCACTGGACAGAGGAACTAGAAGGCCAGCATCCTGGGGTCACCTCTTCACTGGACAGAGGAACTAGAAGGCCAGCATCCCGGAGTCGCCTCTTCACTGGACAGAGGAACTAGAGGGCCAGCATCACGGAGTCTCCTCTTCACTGGACAGAGGAACTAGAAGGCCAGCATCCCGGAGTCGCCTCTTCACTGGACAGAGGAACTAGAAGGCCAGCATCCCGGGGTCACCTCTTCACTGGACAGAGGAACTAGAAGGCCAGCATCCCGGGGTCACCTCTTCACTGGACAGGGGAACTAGAAGGCCAGCATCCCGGAGTCGCCTCTTCACTGGACAGAGGAACTAGAAGGCCAGCATCCCGGAGTCTCCTCTTCACTGGACAGAGGAACTAGAAGGCCAGCATCCCGGAGTCACCTCTTCACTGGACAGAGGAACTAGAAGGCCAGCATCCCGGAGTCACCTCTTCACTGGACAGAGGAACTAGAAGGCCAGCATCCCGGAGTCTCCTCTTCACTGGACAGAGGAAATAGAAGGCCAGCATCCCGGAGTCACCTCTTCACTGTTGCTAGCATTATCAGAGGTTGCCTTGGAGTTCACCAAAAAACCCGTAGATTATTCTGGCTTGAAATGTTACTCCCCTGCCATGTAAAAATGATTGACATGGCAGATTCAGACGGGACTAAAACGACCTAACCTCCCCCAGTAAAACTACTCCTGTCCGAATGGAGTTTATGAGGTTGGAATAATACTGTGACAATGACGATAACGCACTTTTAGTGTAAGAGCTGTTTGAAAAGACTGAGTGAAATTTCAGCTTGACATCACCAGGTGGTATTAGTTGTCAGACCAATAACAAAGAGAGTTTTGCCCTCCTCTCTGCCAATAACAAAGAGAGTTTTGCCCTCCTCTCTGCCAATAACAGATCGTTTTCAGGTTACACATCCCTCCCAATAGGCCGACAGTCTCAGCAAAATTTCTTGCTCGAGAAATTTAATTTTGCTAAGAGGCTATTTTTGTTTCTTTTTTGACAATTTTATTTTAAACATTCACAGTAAGATACTTCTGTTACGATCGTTATATGGACCAAGATGCAGCGTGGTATGTTTCCATCCTTTTATTTGGAAGAGAAACTTAAAGAACAAAAAAAATAAAGCGAACAAACGAACCGTGAAGCTCAGAGTAGTGCTCAAAAGCAACTATACCTAGTCAAGATCCCACAAAGCACAATGGGGAAAATGGCTACCTAAATATGATCCTCAATCAGAGACAACGATAAACAGCTGCCTCTGATTGGGATCCACGCCAGGCCAACATAGATATCTAATTCCCCTAGATAACCCACCCTTAATCACACCCCGACCTAACCAACATAGAGAATAATCAGCTCTCTATATGGTCAGGGCGTGACAACTTCCTCTTATACCCAGAAATGATTTTATATCGAGATAAAAATGACTGCATTGGATCTTTAATCCCTTCTATTCAATAAAAATATCTGCCAAAACCACCTACATGTAATGGCTAAGAATTAATAGTTTACTTATTGCTTTTTTGTTGTTGCACACTTTAATATCGAGACAGGTTTTCAAAGTCAGGCTTAGGAACAATGACTCAAGAAATGAGATTTGGTGTAACGAGGTCGCAAGCTGTGCATGGAAATTGTATGACAATACCAACACCACACACACACACGCACGCACGCACGCACACACACACACACACACACACACACACACACGCATTTACAAACAAAGCCTCCAACCCAGACCCACCTGTGTTCTAGAAGTGTGTGTGCAGCCACACACACACACACACACACACACACACACACACACACACACACACACACACACACACACACACACACACACACACACACACACACACACACACACACACACACACACACACACACACACAAACCCTTCAAAGGTCAACCCAGCCCTGTGAGCCCACCCTGACCACAACACACACATACACAACACCCAGACAGAGACAGCGTTTCAGACGGACCCAGTGACATCACTTTTTTTCCATCACCTCTGGCTCAACAAGTTGTGTGTGTGTGTGTGTGTGTGGGGGGGGGGGGGGGGGGGGGGTTGAGTTGAGGGAGTGAACACTTCTGATTCCAGAATGACACCCTATAACCTACATAGGTACACCATTCGAGGCTCTGGTCTACAGTAGTGCACTATATAGGTAATAGGGCCCTGGTCTACAGTAGTGCACTATATAGGTAATAGGGCTCTGGTCTATAGTAGTGTACTATATAGGTAATAGGGCCCTGGTCTATAGTAGTGTACTATATAGGTAATAGGGCCCTGGTCTATAGTAGTGCACTATATAGGTAATAGGGCTCTGGTCTACAGTAGTGCACTATATAGGTAATAGGGCCCTGGTCTACAGTAGTGCACTATATTGGGAATAGGGCTCTGGTCTATAGTAGTGCACTATATAGGGAATAGGGCTCTGGTCTACAGTAGTGCACTATATAGGTAGTAGGGCCCTGGTCTACAGTAGTGCACTATATTGGGAATAGGGCTCTGGTCTAAAGTAGTGCACTGTATCTGACAGGGCCATACAGGGTAGATTCTGACTGTCACTGTGTCTGACAGGGCCATACAGGGTAGATTCTGACTGTCAGTGTATCTGACAGGGAAATACAGGGTAGATTCTGACTGTCAGTGTATCTGACAGGGCCATACAGGGTAGATTCGGACTGTCAGTGTGTCTGACAGGGAAATACAGGGTAGATTCTGACTGTCACTGTGTCTGACAGGGAAATACAGGGTAGATTCTGACTGTCACTGTGTCTGACAGGGAAATACAGAGTAGATTCTGACTGTCACTGTGTCTGACAGGGAAATACAGGGTAGATTCTGACTGTCACTGTGTCTGACAGGGAAATACAGGGTAGATTCTGACTGTCACTGTGTCTGACAGGGAAATACAGGGTAGATTCTGACTGTCACTGTGTCTGACAGGGAAATACAGGGTAGATTCTGACTGTCACTGTGTCTGACAGGGAAATACAGGGTAGATTCTGACTGTCACTGTGTCTGACAGGGAAATACAGAGTAGATTCTGACTGTCACTGTGTCTGACAGGGAAATACAGGGTAGATTCTGACTGTCACTGTGTCTGACAGGGAAATACAGGGTAGATTCTGACTGTCACTGTGTCTGACAGGGAAATACAGGGTAGATTCTGACTGTCAGTGTATCTGACAGGGAAATACAGGGTAGATTCTGACTGTCAGTGTATCTGACAGGGAAATACAGGGTAGATTCTGACTGTCAGTGTATCTGACAGGGAAATACAGGGTAGATTCTCTTGCCCTATGAGTTTAGTTCAACTGTTTTACCTCATCAGAACAGAATTATAAACTGAATTACAAACTGAATTATAAACTGAATTATAACCTGAATTATAAACTGAATTATAGATTGAATTACAAACTGAATTATAAACTGAATTACAGACTGAATTACAGACTGAATTACAGACTGAATTACAAACTGAATTATAAACTGGATTATAGACTCTCCTCTCCTCCCCTCTTCTCCCTCTCCCTCCTCTCCTCTCCTCTCCTCTCCTCTCCTCTCCTCTCCTCTCCTCCCCCTCTCCTCTCACCTCCGCTTCTCTCCTCTCCCCCTCTCCCCTCCTCTCCTCTCTTCTCCTCTCCTATCCCCTCTCCCCATCCTCTCCTCACCTCTCTCCCCGCTTCTCCTCCCCCATCTCTCCTCGCCACCTCCTCTCCCCTCCACCTCCCCTCCTCCCCCTATCCTCCTCTCTTCTCCTCTACTCTCCCCTCCTCACCTCTCTCCCCTCCTCTCCCCTCTTCTCCTCCCCCATCTCCCCTCCACTTCTCCTCTCCCCTCCCCTCTCCCCTCCTCTCCTCTCCCCTTTCTTCTCCTCTCCCCACCTCATCTCCTCTCCCCTCCCCTCTCCTCCACTCTCCTCTGCCCACCGCTACTCTCCTCCCCCTCTCCTTTCCTCTCTCCTCCTCTCCATCTCCCCTCCCCTCCTCTCCTCTTCCCTCCTCTCCTCCCCATCTCATCTACTCCACTCTCCTCTCTCCCCTCTCCTCTCTTCTCCTCTCATATCCCCCCCTCTCCTCCACTCTCCTCTGCCCACCGCTACTCTCCTCCCCCTCTCCTTTCCTCTCCCCTCCTCTCCATCTCCCCTCCCCTCCTCTCCTCTTCCCTCCTCTCCTCCCCATCTCATCTACTCCACTCTCCTCTCTCTCCTCTACTCTCTTCTCCTTTCATGTCCCCCCTCTCCTCTCCTCTCCCCCCTCTCCTCCCCCATCTCTCTTTGCCTCCTCCTCTCCTCTCCTCCCCCTCTTCTCCTCCCCCATCTCCTCTCCCCTCCACTTCTCCCCACCTCTCCTCCCCCTTTCTCCTCCCCACCCCCTCCCCTCTCTCCCCTCCTTCCCTCTATCCTCCTCTCTTCTCTCTTCTCCTCTCCTCTCCTATCCCCCCTCTCCCCCCCTCTCCTCATCTCTCTCTCTGCCTCTCCTCCTCTCCTCCCCCTCTCCTCCCCTCCTCTCCCCTCTTCTCCTCCCCATCTCCTCTCCCCTCCACTTCTCCTCTCCCCTCTCCTATCCCCTCCTCTCCCCACCGCTACTCTCCCCTCCTCTCCTCTCCTCTTTTCTCCTCTCCTTCCTTCCTTCCCCTCCCATCCCTTTCCTCACCCCAGCCTATGGCATATCTCACAGTAGCTTTGATAGCCTGACTATAGCTCAAAATCTCAGGGCTAAGAAGTATTCAAATGACCCTACCTGAACACAAAGAGTGCTGCCTTGACAATGGCTGCCTTGACAATGGCAGCACTAACCTTTCCAATCGCGCTCATGCAAATGACCTCATCCCACTGGCCAGGAGACAGACAGACAGGCTCTGAGCATGCCAGGGCAAACGTTGTGGAACGTTCAGATAGGATGCCTCCCCTATGGCATCATATTCCCTATATAGTACACTACTTTAGACCAGAGCCCTATGGAACCCTATTCCCTATATAGTGCACTACTTTAGACCAGAGCCCTATGGCATCGTATTCCCTATATAGTGCACTAATTTTGTCCAGGGCCCATGGGTGCGTTTTGGGACAGAGTCATAGAACTATACCACATAGAATAAACATGCCAAAGTCTAACATGTAAAATAAGGAATTTGGTAAGTTCAAGTCATGACATTTCTATCTGCAGTGGTCCTAATGTGGTAGATTTAACACCAGGTCTGTCTCTGACCCGCTGGAGCTGAGGGAGTTACCTCGGGAGTGTGTGTGTGTGTGTGTGTGTGTGTGTGTGTGTGTGTGTGTGTGTGTGTGTGTGTGTGTGTGTGTGTGTGTGTGTGTGTGTGTGTGCGTGCGTGCGTGCGCGCGTGCGTGCGCGCGTGCGTGTGTTAGTCAGAACTTTATCAAGATGTAGTTTTTACTACTGCCCTCTAGGGAGAAGAAAAACACCAGACTTTGACTTTG